>NC_092876.1:450436708-450736708 GCF_028372415.1 Notamacropus eugenii | reverse complement strand
TGATATTCCAACTACATTTCAACTCAATGGTGTGATGTCAGGTTGAATTCATTTAAGGGTAGTGTCCTTTCTTGTTATTCCATCATGTAGAAGAGTTTAACCACTTTCTAAGTGCCCAATAGAAATTAGACAGTCAATCAAGGTATGCCATGAAGTGTAGATGAAATAGTTTAAATTTAGGTCCACAGCTGCTTCTGAATGGAACATTTTCAATTAGTACAGAAAAGATCTTACATCTTTTTAAATGGCTATAATTGTAGTGCTTCTAATCTACTATTAATTAATTCATTACTACATAATCAAGATAGAAACTATAGGTAGAAAAAAAGTTTTTAAACTTCATAGTATGTCTTTAACTAAAATGGCATTTTACAGAAAGATGCTTAATCATTTAGTGAGATTTACAACTAATACACACACACATGCACACACACAATTCAAGTCTTCCATGGAAGCTTAAGGAACTCTTAGTAATACAGTCCTGGAAGTAAAGAAAAGTCTCCTTTTCCTATCCCCCAATTTTAAGTTCTTGAAGAAAGGAGACTCCTCTTGCACCAAGTCCAGCTGAGACTATGTGATGCCTTGAAGAGGGAAGATTAGCATATAGGAGAATCGAGGAAGTTCTGTGAATGTAGTATTAGACCTGAAGTGAGGAATAATTAAGTTGAAATCCAACCTCAGGTATTTGCTAACTGTGTGAACCTGATCAATTCACTTAACGTGTGTCTGACTTAGTTTCCTTAGTAAAATGGAGACAGTAATAGCACCCATATCCCAGGCTTTTGTGAGAGCGAAATGAAAACAAAAATGATTATAAAATGCTGTGCAAATTTTAAAGCACCCCTTTCTCGCTTCCCGGCCATCTTGGCAGTGGGTGTCTAGCTGAGGGTCCTTCCTCATCGCAGGCAGGAAGATGGTGGCAGCAAAGAAGACAAAAAGGTCCCTGGAGTCCTTCAACTCGAGGCTCCAGCTAGTCATGAATAGCAGCAAATATGTGCTGGGCTACAAACAGACGCTGAAAATGATCAGACAAGGCAAAGCCAAATTGGTCATCTTAGCCAGCAACTGCCCAGCCTTGAGGAAATCAGAGACTGAATAGTATGCTATGTTGGCTAAAATTGGAGTACATCACTACAGTGGCAGTAACATTGAACTGGGTACAGCATGTGGGAAGTACTACAGAGTATGTACACTGGCTATCATTGATCCAGGTGATTCTGATATCATTAAAAGCATGCCAGAACAGACCCGTGAAAAGTAAACTGTACAAAAGTATTCTTTAATAAACTGGCCAAAACTCTTTTAAAAACAAATTTCAAAGCACCATACAAATTTTGCTTGATCTTGTTCTAATAACTTAGAATGCAGTAATTATTTCCTGCCATAACTGATGTTGTTTGACCCAACTCCATGATACTAACCCATTAGAAAATGTATAACATATGCAAGAAATTTGACCTCAGTTGCTACAAATTTGAAGACAAATATTTATTCTGATCTTTTATATAATTATGTCAGGAAAAATAATGTGACTTAGCAGTGATTGGTGAAAATATTCAAAGCTGTTTATGGGGTTGTGAGAAGAGATAAATTATTCCATCTTCTAAATAATCATTGGGAGAGATTCTTGACTATGAAATGTCACTCAAGGTGCTCCTATTCATGAATCATAAAAAAGCATTTTAACGTTCCCACTTCAAAAAGTAAAAAAAAGGAAATCAATGAAAATAATAAAATAATGACATGTCCAACTATAGGTCTATGTTTCCACATTGCTATTTTCTTGAATGAAGAGCTTTAATCAAGTTAGGAGAAAAATAATTTGCCTTTACATAACCTGTGAAAATTTGTAGAAATAAAATAATGATGCCTCCCCATACGTCCTTAATTATCTTCATTTTAACAAATAATTGTTTTTATTCCTTCATCTAGATGTGCGGTTTAAAAACATCCTAAATTCAGTTCTAAAAAGGAATACATGAATAATATAACTGTTCCTCTCTATCTTCTTCTGAACTGTAAGGTGGGAAAAGTGACTTTTTCATTTTAGAGTTCTATTCCAAAATGAATACATTAATATTATAATTGTATTTTTTAACCTTACTTAAAATTTACCTTATTTTTCTTCAGTCCAATTCAACTGCCATTGAACAAGCACTTACTGTGTGCCAGACCTGGTGCTAGACCCCTAAGGAGTATGATATACAAAATATGATGGAAATTTTGGAGGTCTTATTTCATTTTTTTAAGGATAAGGAACAGGTAGTATTGTAGCATTGTAGTATACTGTCCATCAGTCTGATTCCTAACCACAATCCCTCACTGGTTGTAGCATGCTGCTATTTGAGTAGAATGTCTGATTATAGCTCTGAACAATAGTGTTTTATCAGAGTCATTTTTAATGTAGCTGAAGTTCCAGAAGGCTGTCTCTAACTTGCTGAAGTTAGGGGTAGAGCCAAGATGGCAGAGTAGAAGGACATACCTCTAGAACCTCTCCCCCAAAAGCCCATAAAACAGCTGTAAAAATTGACTCTAAACAAATTCTACATCAGTAGAAGCCACAAAACGACAGAGTGAAAGAGATTTCCAGCCCAAGGCAGCCTGTAAGGCCAGCAGAAAAGGTCTGTCACTTAGGATGCAGAGCAGAGTGCAGCTTAGCCTTGGCTGTGCTGCAGCAAGCTTCAAGGTGCCACCAGCAGTAGCTGCGGGTCTCAGATTCATCAATTCACAAATGCCAGACAGTTTCAAAGGTCAGTGAGAAAGCTCTTTCACTTGAGTGAGAAGGTAACTCAGCAGTCTAGTCCTGGCCTTAGGTGGCTACAGTATCCATTATTGGAGCCCTAGCCTAAAGACCCTGGGGGAATTGAGCACCTGATCTGGATCTCAGCCCTGAGTGGTGTCCCTGGGGTGAGAAGCAATCCTGGCTAGTGTGGTGGAGCTGGTGGAGGCACTGGAGAAGGAATGCTGCTCACAGACCAAAGCATAGGCCAGGAGAGGAATGCACTCCTCTCCCTTGATTGTGCCTTCATGGAGGAATTGAAAATTTACAAGTCCCCAGAATATTCCCTCCTCTTGACCAAAAAACTCAAAAGTCAAGTAACTCTCTGGGAAAATGCCCCCGCCCCCAAGGGAAAAAGAATAAAACAAGAGAAGATTACTTTCTTAGTGAAAAGGTATTTTCTTCCATCATTTCAGATGAGGAATAACAATGCAGATGCTCAGAGGTAGACCTAAAGATCGAGGTTTCTGCATCTCCAAAATAAATATACAATGGTCTCAGGTCATAGAAAAGCTCAAAAAGGATTTTGAAAATCAAGTAAGAGAAGTGGAGGAAAAATTGGGAAGAGAAATGAGAGCAATGCAAGAAAATCATGAAAATGAGTCAACAGCTTGCTAAAGGAGACCCAAAATAATGCTGAAGAAATTAACACCTTTAAAAATAGAATAACTCAAATGACAAGAGGCCCAAAAAACTAAAGAGGAGGAGAATGCTTTAAAGAGCAGAATTAGCCAAATGGAAAAGGAGGTTCAAAAGTTCACTGAATAAAATAGTTCTTTAAAAATTAGAATGGAGCAGATGGACTCTATGGGAAACCAAGAAATTACAAAACAAAACCAAAAGAATGAAAAAAAATAGAACACCCTGTAAAATATCTCGTTGGAAAAACAGCTGACCTGGAAAACAGATCCAGGAGAGACAATTTAAAAATTATGGGACTACCTGAAAGCCATGATCAAAAAAAGATCCTAGATATCATTCTTCATGAAATTATCAAGGAAAACTTCCCTGATATTATAGAACCAAAGGGCAAAATAAATATTGAAAGGGTCCACCGATCACCTCCTGAAAGAGATCCAAAAAAAGAAACTCCTAGAAACATTGTGGCCAAATTCCAGAGTTCCCTGGTCAAGGAGAAAGTATTGCAAGCAGCTAGAAAAAAACAATTCAAGTATTGTGGAAATACAATCAGGATAACACAAGATCTAGCAGCTTCTACATTAAGGGATCAAAGGGTGTGGAATATCATATTCCAAAAGTCAAAGGAACTAGGACTAAAACCAAGAATCACCTACCCAGCAAAACTGAGTATAATACTTCAGGGGAAAAAATGGTCTTTCAATGAAATAGAGGACTTTCAAGTATTCTTAATGAAAAGACCAGAGCTGAAAAGAAAATTTGACCTTCAAACATAAGAATGAAGAGAAGCATGAAAAGGCTTAAGGAGGGAATAACATGCACACTCAATTTGGTATGAAAATCTATCTTACACTACAGGAAAGTAGGAGAGAAGGGGACAGGTGGAGTGGGGGAATGATAGAAGAGAGGACAAATGGGAGAAGGAAGTAATTAGAAGTAAACACTTTTGGGGAGGGATAATGTCAAAACAGAGAACAGAGTAAATGGGGGAAGCAGGATAGGATGGAAGGAAACATAATTAGTCTTTCATAACATGACTATTATGGAAGTCTTTTGCAAAAGTACACGTATATAGCCTATATTGAATTGCTTGCCTTCTCAGTGGGGATGGGTGAAGAGGGAGGAAGGGAGAGAAGTTAGAACTCAAAGTTTTAGGAACGAATGTTGAGAACCGTTTTTGCATGTAACTGGGAAAGAAGAAATACAGGTAATGGGATATAGAAATCTATCTTGCCCTACAAGAAAAGAGAGAAGATGGGGATAAGGGAAGGGAGGGGTGTGATAAAAGGGAAGGCACATTGAGGGAAGGGGTAATCAGAATGGAAGACGTTTTGGGGTGGGGGAGGGGAGAGATGGGGAGAAAATTTGAAACTCAAAAGCTTATAGAAATGAATGTTGAACACTAAAAATAAATAAATAGATTGGGGAAAAAATAAATTGGCGCAATTTTTTCTATTTAAGTGAGTTTCCTCGTTAGAACTTGTACTGAGTCCTCGGTGAGATGTGAAGTTATTTTGTTGTGTAAAGACCTTCATTGGGAGTGTTTCTTTATGTGTATGGGAATAAGTACAGTTGTGGGAATATTTAAAAACCTGAAAAGATTGTAGGTAAAGTTTTGAAATAGGTTTTGAAATAGATTTTGATGGCTTCTTACATCATGTTTCTGCCCATTTCACCTCCAGCTTCCAGATCCTAATATTTTTGTTTTGCTCCGTGGAACACTACACAAAGAAAAAAATCTATTCTGGGCACGGTCTCACACTCAGGAACACACTTTCTAACTTCATCCCTTTCACAAAGCTCTTAAAATCCTCATTCCGTTATTTTCAGGATTATACCTTCCTATCAGGAATACAAAAAAATGTGATGACATGATTGGATCATGCGAAATTATTAATGAATAATGACTTGTCCCATTTAGGGTCAACTGCATTTTAAAAAGGTAACCTAGTGACAAAATTATTTTAAGTGAAGTAATGACTGTAAACTGCACTTATTGTAGATGTTCAAATAAATGCTTACTGTTATTAAATACAATCCAGCCATGAAAAGTAAGTTACCAAGTGAAGAAACATAAACTATCCAGAAACCTTTGAAAAAACTACTCTGAATCACCAGTAATAAGCAAATATCAATTAAAGCAGCTCTGTGATTTTACTCCATACCTATTAGACCAACAAAGATGACAAAAAATAAAATAGCAATTGTTGTAAGGGTGATGGGGGGGTCAGGCACACCAATATACTATTAATAGAACCAAGAATTGGCCTCACCATTTTGGAAAATAATTTTGAAGTATATTCCACAATGTGACTTAAGTATAACACCCTTTGACTAATTGGTATTATTACTAAGAATATACCTCTAAAAGATCAAAGACAAAGAAAAGACTCATCTTAAGAAAATATTTCCAGCAATAGAGTTTTTGTTGTAGGAAGAACTGGAAACAAAGTGGGTACCTATCAATATAGGTTCCCAATGATCACTTATCTCCCCCTGCCCCACCACACACATTTATTGACTTTTGGCTCCAGGTGTAAAGATCTGGCTCCTCCAAGTGCATCAAAAACACTTTATAAATATGAACTAATTTGACCTTGACAGCAACCCTGTAAAGTAAGTACTACTATCCTTGTTTTACAAATGAAGAAAATGAGACAGAGAGGTTAAACAGTTTCCCCAGACTCACACAGCTAGTAAGTGTCTGAGGAAGAATTTATAGCCAGGTCTTCCTGATTCTAAGACCTACATTCTTTTCACTGTGGCACCTTGATTTCTTTGGGCCTCAGATTCCTCATATGTAAAATGAGGAAGTTGACCTGGATGCCATTTGACCCAGCTGGTATCTTTGATGATGAGGAGTACAATATCCACAGGACAGCAGGGACTTAGTCTATAATAAACACACACAAATGCACACACACACATATAAACATACATATATGTACATATAGACATATATATGTATATATGAAGGGGAGTAATGTGTAAGGGATGTGAAGGGGAGTAAAGCAGAAAAGGGGAACTAAAGTCATATTGTGAAGAGTTTTTAATGCCGGGTTTATATTTGATACTCTGGTATATAGAGATCAGCCTTGCAGATTTTTTTTTTTTTTGAGGTGACTGACATGATTAGACCTTTGCTTTAGAAAGGTAACATTGGATGTTCTATGGAGAATGGATTGGAGAGGGGTAAAACTGGAACACAAAAGTTTAATTATGCTCTTGAAATAGTCTTATGAAACAGGTAGTGAGTCTGTGGAGAAAAAGAGGTAAATAGAAGAAATTCCATGGAGATGAAATTGGTAACTCACTAGATTAGGGAAGAGGAATTTAGTGAGGAAGAGGGAAAAGTCAAGATGACTCTGAATATTTGAATCTCAGTAACCTAAAGAGAAACAGAAAAGTATGGAGAATTAATTGGCTAATGGAGAATTAACTGGCTAAATCAAACAACAACTTTGCTTTATTTGCTTTTGCATGTTCTGCTTGAGATACTTAGAGAATACTCACTTGAATTTGTACCACAGACAGGAGACACATAAAATTCTAATAATGAGTTTTTGTTTACTAGAGGAGGTAGATAAGGTTTTGAGCGGCAATGTGTTATGATGTAATTAGTTTTCTCATCACGCAGAGCGCAGACCATGGTGCAAATAGCCTTCTATTTCCCATCCTAGAAGTCAGGTGATCTGTCCTGAATAGGATTTTGACAATAACTTATTTCCATCTGATACCATTGAAAGGGGCCTAAGAGAGCAGTATAAATTCCTACTGAGAATATTCATTAATTAGGACACTTTGGGGAAGCCTGTAATACTTCATTAACTTTTCTCAATCTTTTCCCTTCTGACCTTTCACATACATTTGATAATACGGATTGTCTTTTCACCCAGGACACTTTCCCTTCTTGGTTTTACTGGCACTGCTTTCCCCCAGTTCTTTTCACATCTATCTGACTTCTCATTCTTCTGTGCTGGTTGTTCATCTATGTCATCTTCTGTAACTACAGGTATATTTCAAATTTCTATTTTTAATTCTTTTTTTGCTTTATACTATGGTGAGCTCATCAGTTCACATGGATTCAATACTATCTCTAGGCAAATCACGTACCCTTTAATATTTGTAGTCCCAGTCTATCTCAAGTTCTGTTCTTACATCACTTTCTTTTTTGATAAGATGAACTTGTGACCCCTATAGGTTTCTCAAGCTCAATATGTTCAAACCAGAAATATTATCTCTTCACTTCAGCATTACCACACCCTCCATTTGCCCAAATGTCTCTGCTACTATGAAGGTACTATGGCTCTTCTAGTTACTCAGACTCGCAACACGGGTGTCATCTCCAACTCCTTGAGCTCAGTCACTACACATAAACAAGTTATTGAAAAACATTTTAATTTCCACCTTCACTTTTCTCTGTTCACATATCTACCACTTTACTTTGGCCCTTTGTCACTCTTGCTTGAACTATTGTAATTGCTTTTTGTTTTTGTGTCCCTGCCTCAAACTTCTCTCCCCTGAAGTCTATGCTTTGCTCTGCTGCCCAAGTGACTTTCCTACAGGTCTAAACATGTCACCATAACTTCTGCTCAAACTCCAGTGGTTCATTATTACTTGAGGGATCAATGAGGAAGCCCCACCTGACATTTTTGCTCTTAGTAATATGATCCTCCCTGTCTTTCTTATCTTCTTACACTTTTCCCATTTCCATTCATGTGCCAATATAATAACCTTGTATTTCTTGTTATTTGTCATTCATGACACTCCATCTTCCATCTCTTTACTTTGTATGGATCCCCCATGTGTAAAATTTATTCCCTCTCCACTGCTGACTCTTAGCTTCCCTGCTTTCTTTCAAGATTCGTCTCAGATTTGACCCTTTGCAGACTCCTGATCTACCAAGTTGTGGATGTCTTCCAATACTCAGTCGTAATCTTCTTATCTTCATACTATGGTTACCTCATCAGCTCCCATGAGTTCAATAATTATCTCTATGCGAATGACTCAGCCTTTGATATAGCCAGACTTCTGAGCTTTCCTTTCATCTATTCTATACATATCCTGTATGTATAGAGTTATTTATATGTTGTTTCTCCCACTAGATTGTGAGCTCTTCAAGGGGTGAGAATGTTTTTTGTTTGTTTTCTTTATGTGTCTAACATTTAATGTTATACTTGGCATATATAAAATGAAATTAAAATAAAAACCAAATACCTTCTTATTGGTTGGATGACTAAGGTTGGTGGATTGGCAGGAATGCCCAGTAGGGTCAAAAAGCTATGGGCATCAAATTTTTTATGTTTGGTGACATATTCAGTTATTGATTAAGTTTAAGGTACTTGGGGAGAGGAAAAAAGAAGGGGAGACAAAAAGAGGAGGAATAGTGGGAAAGAGAAGAGATAAACAGAGACAAAGAGACAGAGGGAGGCAAGGAAGAGAGAGAGAGAGAGAGAGAGAGAGAGAGAGAGAGAGAGAAAGTTCTCCATGTTGTGAGCAGTGTCTCGACCACCAGAACAAGAGAGCTACTTGCTAACCATAAGTACCCCTCGGCATTTGGGAAGTATATTACAGGCAGGTGAGATAGAAGCCAATTAGAATCTTTTTCGACAGATAACCTGATAGATATACTATAGTTCAGGTAAAGTAAGCACAGTGTTTTCTGAAGGGGAATATAGGGAGATTAAGTCTGATCTATGACAAAGATTTTACAAGAGTATAAAAGTGCTATTAAACTGTGCTGAATTACCAGAGAAATTAAATTGCTAGAGGAAGAGGGTATTGAGAGTTGAGTTTAAGGATCCAGAGCAGAGAGGTTGCTGATAAATTTGAAAGGGACTCTTTTGGATTTTTGTGTTGGTCATCTCTGGTGGTTTAATGGATTACTCCATCTGCTCAGGAATTTTGTGGGGTAGTGTGTGTGTGTGTGTGTGTGTGTGTGTGTGACCCCATCTCTGAGCCTGCTATAAACAAGTTTATTTTCAGTGTAGTGTCATTTCAAAAGATCTTCCCAGCATCATCCCTAGGTGGCAGAACAATTTAGGTTTTAAGAAGAGGAGAGGGTGAAATATATCAAGGAAAATGAGATTTTTCTCTAATTTAGTCCTGTGCTAGCCATCTACTATTACTGCACTTGGTCCTTAATCTTTCCATTTCACTTTAGTTCAATATGAGGACAGTAATAGCACCTATTCCACAGAGTTGTTATGAGGATCAAAGGAGATAATATTTCTAAAGAGCTTAGCACAGTGACTGAAGTCTAATAAGAACTTAACAAATATTGGTTTCCTTCTCCTCCTCCATTTCCATCCTTGCTGACTTGCTCTCTCCTGTGCACAATGTCCTCCATTATACCTCCATACTTTCCTTCTGTCTAGAATGGCCTCCTACCTTCTTACTGCCTAGACAAACTTCATTCCCTAATACCCAGATTCATTTCTCTCTCCTGAATGAAGTGTTCCTGTCCAGTCAAGTATATAATGTTTTAAAAACTATTTCTGAAATACTCTTGAATTTGTTTGGCAGATATATATATATATATATGTGTATATATATATATATATATATATATATATCTCACTTATTTTGTTAAAAAAATGATTGCACATAAAACTACAAATATGCTATGTACAACTTGCTATTCCTTTTAAACATATAATAAAGTTGTCATTTAAATTATTTCTTTTTTTTCCTTTTTTTCTTTCTTCTTCCCCCACTGATGGCTACCATTAGAGAGAAGCACACACACACACGTAAAATTATTCAATATATAATTGTTTTTATCAGTTCATTCTCTGGATGCAGATATCATCTTTCTTCATATGTCCTTTATAGCTCATTTGGGTATTTATAATAGATAAAAAGACTAACTTGCTCAAAATTATTCTTAAAACAATATTGCTGTTACCGTATACAATTTACATTGCCACTGTATTTGAGAGAGACACCTCAGGCGTATATTAGGTGTTTAATAAATACCTGTAGATTCAATAACTAATGATAAGTACTATATTCATTGACATTTCTACATGATTTAAAGTATCACAAGTACTTATTGAGAGCAAAGTGCTTTTTTATCAATAACCCTGTGAGATCACTTGTTGAAATACTAATATCTATCTCCTTTTACTGGTGAGGGAACTCAACTATAGAGATGAAATCCCTTTTTATGGGTCCTACAACTAGGAAGTGTCACAACCAAACCTTAGGTGCATGGTTTCCTTCACTGAGACTAGGATGGCACCAGGACTCTTTCTGCTCTACTGTACTAAGTCTGAAATACAAGTACTTTGAATAGTATGAAGTCCTGTACAAATGTAAGACATTGTGACTCTTTTATTATTATTTTATTTTGTTATTGTTAGACAGTATGTAAATATGTTTATTGGGGAGATATGCACGCATACACATTTCCATTACAGTCATTAACTTATACTTTGAAAATCCTCCAAAGTTTGTTATACAAGGATTAGATGAAGTTAAGAACACATGTGAGTATCTACATATATGTATATTTAATTTTGTGTCATAAAATTCATTTACTCTTTGACTAAGAAACAAAATTTGAAGAAATTATATTTCTACATCTCTATCTATATCTAAGCATATCTATGCATTCATATATAATTGACAAGTATCTTGACAAGATACTTGTTAGGGACAGTGAAAGAACGCTCGTAAAACAAAATATTAGAGAGGAAAAAGTGAAGAGAGATTAAGGGATACAAAAGGCAAACTTCCCATTTTTGCTTTGGACTACATTTGACCTAGTTGTAATTTTAAGGTTATACCCTTAAAAATATCCCAACCTCCTATTAGATATATGCTAATGGTCACAAATGAGTATTTGATTAATAGAAATCTATGTTGCTTCAGCTGTAACTATCATCCCTGTTAAAAAAAATTTCGAGGTTGCATTCTCTATTATTATTACTTATGAATGCCAGTATATGCCTTTTGTCAACTATAAGTGTAATTTACTCTGTCAAGCATTTTTAGATGGGGAATATATTTGTATATGAAAATGCACATATTTATATATTACGTATTTTGATATATACACACAATTTGTATATACACACGTAGAAAGGCATACATATGCTCTAATAATGTTACATATCATAAATACATAGATATGAATATACATGTACATACTCATATTAGCATATATTTACATATCTATATATCTATGCCTAATCATATATGTACAAATATATACATATACATATTCACATAGGCATGTTTTTCCAGCCAAACAATTTTTACAGAGTACATTACACATGTAAGTATATTGTGACAAAAGAAATCAGCTATCATTCATAAATAATAATAATTCAAAGTCAACCTCAGCTGGAATTTTCTTTCTGTAAAGATGCTATATATTAACAGTGTAGCCTGTGGCTATTCCACTAGGTTAGAATGAAGGGTTAATTGTTGTTTAGTCATTCAGTCATGTGTTTTCCTGACCCCATAGGGAGTTTTCTTGGCAGAGATAGTGGAGTTATTTGCCATTTCCTTATTCAGTGCATTAAGGCAAGGGGAAGTTAGGTGGTGTAGTGGATAGAGCAGGAGTCAGGAGGAGCTGAGTTCAAATCTCACCTCAGACACTTGATACTCACTAGCTGTATGACCTTGGGCAAGTCACTTAACCTCAATTGCCTCATCCTGGATCATCTCCAGTCATTCTGATGAATATCTGGTCACTGGATTCAGATGGCTGGTGACCTGCACAGCCCTCCCTCACACAAGTCAAAATCAAGTGCAGTCATGTCATTATTTCTCTGATGGCATGGTCTTCTTCGACAATGAAGGATGAATACACACACACATACACACACACACACACACACACACACACACACACACACACACACATGCATTAAGGCAAACAGAAGTTCCCTGATTTGTCCTGGATCACATAGCTAGTGAGTGTCTGAAGCCCAATTTTTACTCGTCTTCCTGACTCCAGGCCTAGCTCTTTCTCTATTGAGCCATCTAGCTGCCTCAGAATGGAGGGGTAGTACTAAGTAAAACTGAAGTTTTTTCTTTGCGCTTACTAACCACAGTGCCCTGTCTTTCCTATTATCTTTCCTATCCAACATTTTTTTTATACTTGTTCTTTCATTGTGCTTGACAGGTACATTCCTTCCAATAGCATGCAAAATTTGTCATCTTATGCCCTAAGAAGCAGAACTCAACTAGATATAGGGAGACAGCAATGTTTTTCAGTGGGCAAAGTATATAGAACTCAGAAGTTGAGATTATAGCAGTGAGTCTACTGAAGAATTTATTTACAGAAAGACAGTCTGAACAAAAGATCTCTCTCAGTTTCAGACAAGTAATGACCTCTGGCTGATCCTAGTCACTGGAACTTTTTTATATGTTGTATAACATCGCTAACTTATTGAGTGACACCTAATTTGCAGAATCTAGTTCCTGAGCTGGTTCCTAGACAAAGAGCTCAATTTCAAGTAAAAAGTCCTGCTCTTGACTGGCTCAATGAGGCTTCTACCCAGACCAAACCCATGGTTTTACAGCCATACTACTTTATGGGGATGTTATTGGGGTTTCCTCTAGGTATTTGCAGCATAAACTTCTTTACCATCATTTTCATAAAATTATTTTTTACTACTAAATGTTGGTTTGCATTTCTATGGATTTCCCAAGATACAATAACTTGGACCCTTCATCATTGTAGGGGTCGCTTACCAGCAATATCAACTCAACTTCTGCGATATAGTGAAAGTTTGTGAAAATGGTAATTCTTTAGTCCTAGCCAGAGGCCACCAAACACAGCTAAAGATCTGCCAAACAAAAACAAGTTGATTTTCTCCTAAGATCAAGGCTTTTTTTTTTTTTTTTAAAGTACCTGATTCTAAAGCTAAATCAAATCAATTGCCCTATACTACTATGTAACCTAAAGTTAGATATCCCTCACAACTTGCATTTAATACTTTTTCAGGGACTTATACTTTCAAAATCAGATAAAAGAACACAATCAAATAATCCCACAAGCTATCTGGAATCTGAATTATGAAAACCGTTATATTTCCGGGAGCCAAGATGGCAGGGTAAACTGTAAGTGCTCTCACTCTACCCTTGCTGACCTTGAAAAATCCATAGAATACTGCCCCAGGAAAAGGTAAATTATATCACAGGAAGAGGCACAAAAACATATTAGAGTAGAGGGAAAGAGGGGAGAGAAAGGAGCATTGTTTGAGATTTACTCTCATCTGATTTGGTTTGAGGGAACAACAAACAACAAACTCAGTTAAGTACAGAAATCTAATGTGCCCTATAGGCAGTAGGAGGGGAGAGGGGAAAGAAAAGGATGGGAAGAAGTAGTAAGGGGAAAGAGAAATAAAATGGAAGGGACTGATAGAAAGGAGGGAAGACTGAAGGAAGTGGTGGTCAAAAATAAAACTATTGTGGAGGGGAAGGGAGAAGGGAGAAATTAAAGAATAAAGGGGGGGAATAAGATAGAAAAACACAGATAGTAATCATAACTGTGAATGTGAATGAGATGAACTGTCCCATAAAATAAAGGTGAAGAGCAGAATAGATTAAAAACCATAATTCTCCAATATATTGTTTATGACACACATATGAAGCAGAGGGATACACAGAGGGTAAAGGTAAAAAATTGTAGCAAAATATATCATGCTTCAGCTGGTGTAAAAAAAAAGCAGGGGTACCGATTCTAATCTCAGACGAAGCAAAAGCAGAAATAGATCTAATCAAAAGAGATAAGGAAGGAAAATATACATGCTAAAAGGCACCATAGACAATGAAGCAATATCATTACTAAGCATAGATGCATCAAGTGGTATAGTGTCCAAATTCTTAGGAGAAAAGTTAAGGGGTGTGTAGGAAGAAATAGAGAAAAATACTATACTATTGGGGTATTTCAACTTCCCCCTCTCTGAATTAGATAAATCTAACCTCAAAATAAACAAGAAAGAATTTAAGGAGGTGAATAAAACTCTGGATAATGCAGATATGACAGATCTCTGGAGGAAACTGAGTGGAGATAGAAAGGAATATACCTTTTTTCTCAGTAGTACATGGCACATATACAAAAACTGACCATGTAGTAGGGAATAAAATTCTCATAATCCTGTGAAGAAGGGAAGACAGTTAATGCATCCTTCTCAGATCATAATGCAATGAAAATTATATGTACCAAAAGACAATGGAAAGACAGAACAAAAATTATTTGGAAACTAAATAATCTAATCCTAAAGATTGAGTGGCTTAACCAACACATTATAGTAATAATCAACAACTTCACTGAAGAGAATGAGAATAGTGAGTTAACCTACCAAAACATATGGGACATCGCAAAAGTAGTTCTTAGGGGAAGTTTTATATCATTGAACACCTACATGAATAAAATAGAGAAAAAGGAGATCAATGAATTGAGCATGTAGCTGAAAAAGCTAGAAAAAGAACAAATTGAAAATCCTCAAGTAAATACAAAATTGGAAGTACTAAAAACCAAAAGAGAGATTAATAAAATGGAAATTAAGAAAACTGTTGAAGTAATAAATAAAACTAAAACTTGATTTTATGAAAAAACCAATAAAATTGATAAGCCTTTGGACGATTTGATTTAAAAAAAGAAAGAAAACAAAATGTAAAGGATGGACTCACCTCCAATGAGGAGGAAATTAAATCAGTAATTAGAAATTACTTTGCCCAACTTCATGCCCATCAATTTGATAATCTAAGTGAAATGGATGAATATTTTTTAAAAATGTAAATTGCACAGAATAACAGAAAAGGAAGTTGAATACTTAAATAACCCTGTCTCAGAAAAAGAAATTGAACAAGCCATCAATGAATTCCCTAGGAAAATATTTCCAGGGTCAGATCGATTTAGAAGTGAATTCTATCAAACATTTAAAGTACAGTTAATTCCAATACTATATAGACTATTTAGGAAACCTGGCAAAAAAGGAGTCCTAAAAATTCTCTTTATGATACAAACATGATTCTAATACCTAAACCAGGAAGAGCCAAAATAGAGAAAAAAACTATAGACCAATTTCTCCAATGAATGTAGTTGCAAAATTTTTAAACAAGATATTACCAAAAAGATTATAGTAACTTTTCATGAGACTACATTATGATCAGGTAGGATTTATAGCAGGAATGAAGGGCTGGTTGAATACTGGAAAAACTATCAGTATTAGCGATCATATCAACACCAAAACTAATGGAAACCATATGATTAGGTCAATAGATGCAGAAAAAGCTTTTGACAAAATACAACACCCATTCCTACTGAAAACACTGGAGAATATAGGAATAAATAGAGCCTTTCTTAAAATAATAAGTAGTGTCTATCTAAAACCATCAGCAAGGATTATACATAATGGGGAAAAGCTAGATACATTTCCAGTAAGATCAAGGTGAAACAAAATGTCCATTATCACCATGGTTATTCAACATGGTACTAGAAATGTTAACTTCAGCAAGAAGAGAAGAAAAAGAAATTGAAGGAATTAGAATAGGCAAAGAAGAAAATTAGTTACCACTCTTTGCAGATGATATGATGATATACTTAGAAAATTAACTTGATTCAGAGAATCAAGTAAAAAGCTACTTGAAGTAATAAACAACTTTGACAAAGATTCAGGTTACAAAATAAACCGGCACAAATCATCTGCATTTCTATATAATACTAACAAAGCCCAACAATAAGAGATAGAAAGAAAAATTTCATTTAAAGTTATGATAGACACTATAAAATATCTGGGAGGATACCTGCCAAAATAAACAAACCCAGGGACTATATGAACACAATTCCAAAACACTTTTCACACAAATCAAGTCAGATCTAAGTAACTGGATAAATATCAGTTGCTTGTGGGTAGGCGAAGCTAATATAATAGAAATGACAATTCTACATAAATTAATTTACTTATTTAATACTATATCAAATTGCAAGAAAATTATTTTCTAGAGGTAAGAAAAATAATATTAAAATTCATCTGGAGGATTAAAAGATCCAGAATATCAAGTGAGTTAATGAAAAGAAATGCTAGGGAAGGTGGCCTAGCGCTACCAGATCTCAAATTTTATTAAAAAGTAGCAGTCATCAAAACCACTTGGTACTGGCTAAGAAATAGAGAGGTAGATCAGTGGAATAGGCTAGGCATTTAAGACAGGGTAGTCAATGAATATAGCAGTCTACTGTTTGATAAACCCAAAGACTCCAGCTTCTGGGATAAAAACTCACTGTTTGGCAAAAACTGTTGGGAAAACTGGATAATACTGTGACGTAAACTGAGCATAGACTAATGCCTGACACCATACACAAGAATAAAGTTCAAATGGGTACATGATCTAGGTATAAAGGCTGATACTAGAAACAAATTCAGGGAGCAAGTGATGGTGTGCATATCAGATTTATGGAGAATGGAGAAATTTATGACCAAACAAGAGATAAAAAACATTATAAATTGCAAAACATATCATTTTGATTACATGAAATTGAAAAGTTTTTGCAGAAACAAACACAATGCAACCAAGATTAGGAGGGAAGCAAAAAACTGAGAATTTTTACAAGTAGTATCTGTGATAAAGACCTCATTTCTAAAATATATAAAGAACTAAGACAAATTTACAATAATACAAATCGTTACCCAAATGATAAATGGTCAAATGATATGAATAGGGAATTTTCAGAGGAAGAAATTGAACTATCTATAGTCATATGAAAAAGTACTCTAAATCACTATTGATTAAAGAGATGCAAACCAAAACAACTCTGAGGTACCACATCACACGTATCAGATTGGCTAACATCACAAAACAGGAAGATGATGAATGTTGGAGAAGATGTGGGAGAGTTGGAACACTAATTCACTGTTGTTGGATCTGTGAGCTGATCCAACCATTCTGAAAAGCCATTTGGAACTCTGCCCAAAGGGCTACAAAAATGTGCATACCCTTTGGTCCAGCAATATCATTTTTAGCTCTGTATCCCAAAGAGATGATAAAAATGGGAAAAGGTCCCACATGTACAAAAATATTTTTAGCAACTCTTTTTATGATGGTCAAGAACTGGAAATTGAGGGAATGCTCATCAATTGAGGAGTGGCTGAACAAGTTGTGGTATATGAATGTAATGAAATGTGTGTGTTCATCTTTCATTGCTGAAGAAGACCATGCCATCAGAGAAATAATGACATGACTTGTACTTGACTATGTTTTTGAGTGAGGGATGACTATGCAGGTCACCAGTCTCACTTCTCCTCCACAGCCATCTGAATCCAGTGACCAGATATTCATCAGGATGACTGGAGATGAGCCAGGATGAGGTAATTGGGGTTAAGTGACTTGTCCAAGGTCACACAGCTAGTGAGTGTCAAGTGTCTGAGGTGAGATTTGAACTCAGGTACTCCTGACTCCTGCACTCGTGCTCTATCCACTGTACCACCTAGCTGCCCCACGTAATGGAATACTATTGTGTTATAAGAAATGATGAACAGTCGGACTTCAGAAAAACCTTTAAAGACTTATATGAACTGATGCTGAGTGAAATGAGCAGAACCAGGAGAACATTATACACAGTAACAGACATAGTGTGAGAGGATTATTTCTGATAAACTGAGCTCTTCACAGTTATTCAAGGAATGTTAGGGATGGTATCATTGCATTTAGTAAATAGTGAGCTGCTTTATTTTTTTAAATTCCTCTCCAGGTCAGACAGGTGACTCCATGGGAAATTGGTGGGGTGCTATTTTAGCATGTGCTTGTGGTAGATAGTATAACTTGTGGTGGCCTTCAAAATAACAAATTATTCTATGTAAGTGACCTCTTATGTGCCACATGTATACATGAGTCTGGCCCTGAATACATAGCTTAAATGGGCAAACAGGCTGTCACTGGTTCCATGAGTGGACCAATTGAGCCAACTGACCCAGAAAAATCATGACCAGAAAGTTCCATGTCTAGTTCACTGCTAACAGTCTAATGCTGAATATTTTAATGAACCTATTTTTGCCTGCTGGATATAAAATCCTTTTTTGGAGAGTGAAAGAACATTGAACATTTTAGCAATAATGAGCTTTGACAAACCATTTGAATTGCTGCATTGCCATTACTCTGTGAAACATTCTCTTGAAGTTAAATTGATGGGTGACATTTAGTTTACATAGTGGGAAATATAATAGGAGAAGCAATTTTAAAACCTAATTTCTAATAAAGAGAATAAATAATGACTTATAAATATGTTAACAAGTCATTCTGGGGATATTTAATACATGCACCCTTAAAAGAAGTTAATATTCAGAAATTCACATTTAATGATGCTCCTATTTAATGGTGTTACACTTTTAAATGCCTAAAATGGTCCCTCTAAAAACGTTGCCAGCTATAATCAGTATAGAACTATCAATTCACATTTGCACTTGTCAGAAGTGGAATGAAAAACAGGTCCTGAATTTTATATAATTAGTAAAAATGTACCCTTGGCAGAATTTTAAAGAATTTGTATTTATCACAAAGCTTTGTTAACTAGATATTAACCTCAAGGTAATTTATTGTTTTAAGTGATTTATTCTAAATCAAATGATAGAAGATGAGAAATTAGCAAGAGCTATTGTCAGATGAAAAGGGAAGAGGGTGAAATGTATCTAATTAATCCCAGTGCTAATTTTGATGTTTTGATTTTAAGTTTAGAGAGGCACCTGTACGATAAAGAAAAATGAAGTCTATATTTTCAATGCAATACTTTCATCACTATTCCACTAGAAGAATGGATCTCTCCTCTCCTTGAATTGCTTCCTTCTCAGAGTCATTGCCTTTCATGACCCCAACAGAGGGGTCTAAGACAAAAGGGCATTATAGTACAGTAAAAAGAATCCATAAAATATTAGAGATGAAATGGGCTTTTGGAATTATGTAATCCACTGCTTTTATTTTGCAAATGAGGAAACTGGAGCCCAAAGTGTCAAAGTAACTCATTCAAAATTCCTGAGATAATAGTAGCACAATCAGATCTAGAATTATGTCTACTGGATCTTAATTGTTCCTTGAAATATAAACACTGTATACAATTCTAAATCTTACCACCACCTCCCTGTGTAACTCTGGTCAGTTTTCCTAACAGCAAGGGTCTCTAAATCTCTCATCTATAAAATGAGGACAATGACAAAAATTATTTTGAAATTCTGATTATTTTTTAAATTTGTTTCATTTTTTCCATTTTCTCTTCTTTCAATTTCAGCTCAGTTGTTTGAACATTGAAAAAGAAAAAAAAATCATGACAAATATGCTATCAAAGCAAAACAAATCCCCATGGCAACCAAATGCAAAAAAAAATTATGACTTATTGTTCATACTTTGATTATCTCCTTATAAAGAGGTGAATAGAAATGCTTACATCCACAGACCATAATTTTAGTTAGCCATTCAACAATTTAGTTAACAATTCCACATCAATTTTGCATCTATAAAAAGAGTTGCTATAAATATTTTGGTATATTTTTCCCTTTTATTTGACCATTTTGGTGGTGTATGACCACTTGTTGTATTGCTGGGTCAATGAATCACATTTTGGACACAGTTCCAAATTGCTTTTCAGAATGGTAGTGCCAACACAAAATTCCACCAATAGAGCACCAGTGTGCCTATTTCAAAATCCCTCCAATTCTTCTAAAAAAAATTTCTAATTTGTTAATTTTTGCCAATCTGAATGGTGTGAATTGGAATCATTAATAAGGGTTTTTTCAATTTGCATTTCTATGATTATTGGTGGTTCAGAGAACATTTCTCTATAGAATTGTCAGTATAGATTTCATCTTTTGAAAATTGCCAGTCTATATCTTTTGACCATTTGCCTATCTAGGAATAGGCTATTATATATTTGAATAAGTTCCTTATATATTTTAAACAAGAGACTTTTATCAGAACAACTTGCAAAAATCTTTGTCTGAATTACTAATTTTCTAATTTTAAATGAATAGTTTTATTTGTGCAATAACTTTTAATATTTTATGTAATCAAAATTGTCTCTTTTATCTTCTGTGATCCACTCTTTCTCTTGTTAAATCTCATCAATTTCTAAATTTCTATTAATTACTAGAATTGCACATTAATCCAAATGGAAAGCTATGCTTATAGTGGACAAGTACATATAATTTTTTTGTATTGGAATCTCTTCCTGGATATAATAGGTTAGTTTCTCAACTTGAATTAAGAAAATTATTTATTTGAATATAGTTCCATAATGTACCAGATTCATAATTATAAACACACTAGTCACAAGACATCAAAATAGATTTTTATAATGGGGAGATATAATTAAAGAGTATTATATTTTATTCTCCTAGTCAGAGTCCTCGTTAGTCCCATACAGTCACAATCTCATATTCTTCAGTAATATTTACATTAAAAATATGAAAATATATTTCATATTGCATTCCTATTATGAGAGATGACTACTACTTGCTTTGTGGTGACTTCAGGTCTATCCTATTCTCAGTTGGAATGGCCTCTTACAGAATACTGGCTTCTATTCATAGTATCCACTTGGAATATTTTATTACAGTATATTCTCACAGATGTATTTTTGTAGACATCAACTCTGAGCTTCTCTGATGGCCATAAATAAAACACCAAACCTTATGTTTGAATGTATCCATAGAGTACTTTCTAGTAGCTTCTTTACTATACATTCAACTACCTACAACTCACCAACCCTGATAGTATTCAACTGAGATGACTCCTAATCTAGCCTTCCATTTATTTAAGAGAAAGTCCCATAAGTACACTTTAATTTATTCCTTTTTATTTTGTGGTGGAGATTCTTCAAATCAGCAAAGACTATAACTATCTGCAATGGTTATTAGTTCCACTACGAGTAGGACTAGTTCTTTTTACCTAAGTGAAATGTTGTGGAGCTACCATTTTTTGTAAGACTATTGAGAAAGAAAAAAGGAGACTAAAATCATCAAGCACAGGTTCCAGATGACTGGGGCATTCAAATGAAAACACTTTTCTGTATACCAAAACATACAGAAGAAATGCATAAAAGAGTTGCATTAAATGAGAAATATGCAGATACTGACTAGAATATATAGCCAAGGTTTTCAGGTCAGCTCATTCCTGCCAGTGGTACTCCATAAGGCTAGATGAAGGCAAATAAGAAAATCAAATTATCAGTATCAAAAATGAAAACAGTGAATTTACCATTAATGAAGATGATATTAAAACAATAATTATGAACTATATTTCCCAACTGCATGACAATAAATTTGTCAATCTTAGTGAAATAGATGAATGTTTACAAAAATATTAATTGTCCAGACTAATGAAAGAGGAAAAAATACACAAACAACCACGTTTCAGAAATAGCAATTGAATAAATATTGAAAAAAAGAAATCCAGGGTCAAATGAATTTACAAGTAAATTCTATGAAACATTTAAAGAACAATTAATTTCAATACAATATACATGATTTACTAAAAACAGGGAAGGAGGAGTCCTACTAAATATAGTGCTTTGAAGGGCCAAAACAGAGAAAAAATATAGACCTATTTCCCTAATGAATATCGATGCAAGAATTTTAAATAAAATATTAGCTATGAGATTCCAGCAACTTATTATGAGGATAACATGCTCTGGTCAGGTGGGCTTGGTATGAAGAATGCAGGGCTGCTTCAATATTGGGAAAGCTATCAATATAATTGGCCATTAGCAACAAACCTAAAAGAAATCATATGATTATCTCAACAGATACAGAGGAAGCTTTTGATAAAATATAACATCCATTCCCATTAAAAACACCAGAGAGCACAGGATTTAATGGAGTGTTCCTTAAAATGATAAGCAGCATCTATCTAAACCCATCAGCAAATATCATATGTATTGGGCTAAGCCAGAAGCATTTCCAGTAAGATCTGGGTGAAACAAGGATGTCCATTTTTACCACTGTTATTCAATACAGTACTAAAAATGTTAGTTTTAGGTGTAAGGGAAGAAAAAGAAATTACAGGAATCAGAATAGGTGATGAGGAAATAAAGTGATCAGTCTAGATGGTAGGATGGTAAACTTAGAGAATCCTAGAGAATCAACTAAAAAACTACTTGAAATAAATCACAACTTTAGCCAAGTTACAGGATGTAAAATAAACCCACATAAATCACTGACATTTCTGTATGTTACTAACAAAGCTGAGCAGCAAGAGATAGAGAAATTCCATTTAAAGTAAATGTAGACAACATAAAATATATGGCAATCTACTTGCCAAGACAAAGTCAGGAATTATATGAACACAATTACAAAACACTTTTTCTTTTGCACAGATAAAGTCAGATCTAAGTAATTGGGAAAGAAAATATCAGTTGCTCATGGAGAGGCTGAGCTAATAAAATAAAAATGACAATTCAATCTAAATTAACATACTTATTCAATGCCATACCAATCAAACTACAAAAATATTTTACAGAGTTGGAAAAAAAAAAACAAAATTCATCTGGGGGAACAAAAGGTCCGTAATATCAAGAAATTAATGAAAAGAAATGCAATCCCTAGCTGTACTAGATCTACAACTGTATTATAAATCAGCAATCATCAAAACTAGTTGCTGGCTAAGAAATAGATTGTTGTATCAGTGGAGTAGGTTAAGTACTCAAGACACAATAGTCAACAACTATAGTAATCGATTGTTTGATGAACCCAAAGACTCCAGCTTTTGGGAAAAGAGCTTACTATTTGAGAAAAGTTGCTAAAGAAAATGGAAAATAGTATGGCAGAAACTAGTCATAGAACAACAACTTGCAGGATAGAAAGATGAGGTCAAAATGGCACATGATTTAAACATAAAGGGTGATACTACATGCAAATTAAGAAACCAAGGAATCAGTTACCTGTCAGATCCATGGACAAGGGAGGGCTTTATGACCAAATAAAAATTAGAAATCATTATGCAATACAAAATGAATAATTTTGATTACATTAAATGAAAAAGGACTTTGTGCAAAGAAAGTCAATACAACCCATATTAGAAAGGAAGAGGAGTTGAGAAAGCCAGTGCCTCTGATAAAGGTTTCATTTCTAAAATGTAGAGAACTGAGTCGATGCTATAAGTATATAAGTCATTTCCCAATTGATAACTAGTCAAAGGACATGAACAAGTGATTTTTGGATGACTCATATAAAAATGCACTATTGATTAGCGAAATGCATATTAAAACAACTCTGAGGTACCACATTATGCCTATCAGATTCATTAATATTAGGAAACAAGAAAATGATAAATGCTAGAGAAAATGTGAGAAAAGAGGAACACTAACACATTTTTGATGGAGTTGTGAACTGATTCAAACATTCTGGAAAGCAATTTGAAACTATGCCAAAGGGCTATGAAATTGTCCATACCCTTTGATCCAGCAATACCATTACTAGGTCTATATCCCAAAGAGGTCATAAAAAAGGAAAAAGGAGCGATGAATACAAAAACAAATTATAGCAGATCTTTTCATATTGGCAAAGAATTGGAAATTGAGGGGATGCTCATCAGTTGGGAAATGGCTGAACAAGTTGTCGTATATGAACATAATGGAATACTATTTTTCCATAAGAAATGATGAGCAGGCAGACTTCAGAAAAACCCTGAAATACTTACATCAACTGATATTGAGTGAATTGAGCAAAACCAGGAGAACACCGTACATAGTAATAATAACACTGTTGATGTATGATGACAGACTTTGTTGGATTAACTCTTCTGTGCAATGCAATGATGTAAGACAGTTGCAAAAGACTCATTATGGAAAATGCTATCCACACCCAGAAAAATAATTCTGGAGTCTGAATAGAGATCAAAGGATACTATTTTTTCTTTAATTTGTTAGTTTTTTGTTTGTTTTTTCTTTCTCATGGTTTTTCCCTTTTGTTATGGTTCTGTCACAACATGACTAATATGAAAATATGTTTAATATGATCATATATTTTTAGCCTATATCAGATTACAGGCCATCTTGAGGAAGGAGAAGTTGAAGCAAGGGAAAATTCAGAACTCAAAATCTTATGAAAGCCAATGTTGAAAACTAAAAATAAATAAATTAATTGAAAAAAATACCGAATGAAAGCTCATCATAATTTTCATGGCCCCAGTTATAGCTGTAAGATTTATGTTATTAAAAGAAATTATTTCTCTCATCAAAATATTAAGGAAGTATGAGGGAACATATGAATATGTATGCACATAAGTTTGCATATGTATGCATGTGTGTATACATGCAAACATACATCTCCAAGAATTTCTTTCTTATGTGAACCAGATATGACTTTAAAAACCTTAATAATGAAAGAGCTGAACTTATTAAAAAACAAGAATAATAGAACTCCCTTTTAGAAAGAAAATGTTTCAACTCCTCAAGATAGCTCCTTTAGAGGGTAGAAACTCAATAAAGAGGAAGCCTAGTGGTTGGCAAGGAGAGCAGCAAATGACAACAAGGGAGGTCAATTATGAAAGAGTTGTTAACAGTGGTATAGAGCCAGGATAGGTAGACCATCTGGCATGTGTCCTGGGTCATCTCCAGTCATCCTGATGAGTATCTGGTCACTAGATTCAGATGACTCTGGAGGAGAAGTGAGGCTGGTGACCTGCACAACCCTCTATCACTCAAAACAAAGTCAAGCGCAAGTCATGTCATCATTTCTCTGATGGCATGGTCTTCTTTGGCAACAAAGCGCAAACACACACACAACTTTAGGAACATGAGTTACCTGAGGAGTGTTCTCTACCTATGCTTGCTGTGAAAATATTTAACAGATTGTATCTATTTGTAAATAATTGGATCTAGTGTGACACAGTAGATACAATGGAGGACTTGGAATGGGGAAATCCTAGAATCAAACTTCTCCTCAGATGCGTCTATATGTGTCACCTTTACCAAGTTTTATTATCTGTGAAATGGGGATGATAACAATAATAACACCTACCTCAAAGGGTTGTGTGAGGTTCAAATTAGGTAATATACTTAAAGTACTTTGAAAACCTTAGAGTGAATGATCAATGAATCAAAAATATTAAAACTTATTTTGTACAAACCAAGATGAAAAGTATCAAGGATCCAAATAGAAAAACAAGACAACTTGGTTTCAGGAAACGTGTATAATAAAAGAAGGTGTCAATGCATGTATGAGATCCTATAGAAAGGTGGTACAGTCACTAAGCAAATGGTAATGAGTCATCTTTAACGTCTTTTTCATTAATAACAGTATATTGTTCTCTGCTGTCAGACAATTATATAGAAAGAAGATTTGATAGGGGTGGGGACTGCCGTTCCAAAAATTCTTGGTCTTATTTGATTATCTTTGGAAACTCGTTGAAAGCTATTGGTGGTGGTATAGATGATATTCCTTTTCCACTCAGGCTGCTTTTTTTAGTGATGGCTACAAGGGCTGAGCTAGAAGCTGAGCTAGTGGTATGTGTGTGGGGGATCATGAGAGTGGTGTCAAGTGATATTTATGTAACTCTGATAACTCTAAACACATAACACTGAACCTGCTAGTAGCTAGGGGTTCCAGAATCATGAAAGACCTATGTATAATTATTTCAGCATTAAACCAAGATAAATGATAACTGAGTGATTCCTGCTTCTGCTTTCATATTATTTCTTACAATTAAATAAATATGTGATCAATAGCATTGAAAATAGCAGTTTAACGTTAGTTGAAAATAGTACTATTTATTTAAAATGGAAAAAAAAAACAAAACAAAACCTCTTTTGCCACTCAGTAATTCACTTTATTCTGGTCTGCTAACCAATCATCAGTAAGATGAACTTGTCTTTCATTGACAGAAAGTTTCAGAAAATGATTCACCAATTGTCTGACCCTTAATTCTTGGAGAGTTGTTTTTATAATACTTTGAGGTTTATTAGGTTCTGCATATGCCTTATAACACTTAACACTGACAACTATCCTAAGAGTGAGGTGTTATTATTACTCCAATATATAGATAAGGGAACCATCTCAGAAAGTCTGACTCAGGTTTATTTCTCCAAAAGCAACTACAAAAAAACAAGCAAATCCGACTCTTTAGGGGATATAATTCATTTGTAATGCCTGGTATTCTAGTGTGAATTCAGAGATAAAGGCACCTTTACAGAGATAGGTGAAGTTTCCCAGTCCTCATGGGCAGAACAGCTATATCTGACTCCCTTTTGCCCCATTTTGGGATTTTCTTGGCAAAAATAATGGAGTGGTTTGTGATTTCCTTCTCCAGTTCAATTTTCAGATGAAGAAACTGAGGCTAACAGGGTTAAGTAACTTGGTCAGGGTCACGTAGCTGCTAAGTGTCTGAGACTGGATTTGAACTCATGAAATGAGACCTCCTAATTCCAAGCCCAGTACTCTATCCATTGAGCAACCTAGCTGCCTGATGCTTAGTTACGTTATATTGAGCTTCCCATTGTGCATTGTTTCCTGTGTCCTGGTCAAGATGGTAAAAACGCAGTTTACTTTCTAGGGACTTATGCATTGTACAACTTTATACTGCTTTTTTAAGTCTTATTTCAATCCCTAGTCAAGGTACTGGTAAGTGTTAGTCACAGACTAACTTATTTAACCATTATGCTTTATTCCACTCTTTCTAAATGCCAGAGGTGTCACTTTATATAACCAAATCATAGTTGACTATTTCTAAAGAATCAGAGCCCTTGGAAAGCTTTTTTCCACTACCAATATTTGTCACTAGGGAAGAAATAATGTGTTTGCTCAGCTTTTTTACTAGTGACAGGAACAAAAATCGTTTTTTAAAACTATATCTCAAAGACCAACAAAATAAAGTGAACTATATGTTGATCTTTATAATTCATACATGAATATTATTTATACTGTATACAAAATAATCTATGGAATTTCTAAAATCTTTCAGAAACTTGGGGAAGTTATAATTTTTTTCCTCTTTGGTGATTTAATCAGTTTACATGTTTTTAAGTATAATTATGTGGATGACTTTCAAATCTATACCTTTAGACCTAAATTCTCAACTTAACTCCAGTCCTGCCTCAGTCAGACTATAAGAATTTATTAAATGCTTACTTTGTGCCAGGGTCTGTGCTGTGTTGGAGATCCAATGAGAAGCCAAAAAGAGTCCCTGCCCTTAGAACCATACAGTCTAATGGAGGAAACTATCTAAATGACTAGATATACACAAGCTGTATCTGGAGTAAAAAATAATTCAGTTTAAGAAGGAAGCAGGGGTGAGGATTAGGGAATGGGAAAGACCCCCCACAAAAGGTGGGATTTTAGATGACCCTTGAAGGAAATCATTGAAACTAAGAGATGGAATAAAGTATGATGGAGCATCCCAAGCATGGGACAAAGCCATGGCAAAGGCACAGTGACAGGAGATGGAACATCATGACCACAGAACTGTAAGTAATTACCACCAGCTCTTTGCCAGATATTTAGATGTGGAAGTTGTCTGGTACATATGTGTTTATTCACACACACACACACACACACAACTCAATATTACAAAGCAGACCTCAATATATTCTTCCTCAAAAGCCGTCCTTTCCCTCAAGTTATTCTTTTCTTTCAGGGACCTAGCATCCTTCTAATGAGCAAGGATTTGAAAGTGAAATGAATCTTGACTGTTATGTTTTCCTAAATCCCCTCCTTCAATGAGCTAAGTTTTGCCAATTTTTCTTGCATGTCTCTCACATCTGCCTCCTATCTACTCAAATACTATTTTTATTTAGAGGCTTATTATCTTTCCTTTAGACTTTTGCAAGAACCTCCTAATGGTTTTCTCTGCCTCTCTTCTTTATCTATTCCATCCCATCTTCCACATAGCTGGAAAATTAATATTCAAAAGTATAAATCTGACCCCCACCACCCATTACAATAAAAAAAAACCAACCTTTTAATAGCTTCTTGTTGCCTCTAGTATGAAATGCAAAATCCTCATCCTGGTATTTACAATTCTCCATCATCTGGATTCTCTCTCTCTTTTTTCTCTCTCACTATTTAGTATCAACTCATATTGCTCCCTTTCACTCATACTCCTTTATTTAATCAAACTGACCTGCTATTATTTCCCTGCATATGACATTACATTTTCTGCCTCTGTGCTTCCTAATTTCTGCCATGCACACCTTTCTTGTAGAGTACCTAGATTTCTTCAAAACATAGGCCAGGTACCACTTTCTAAAAGAGGCCTTTCCTGATATAACTCATTTATCTTCACTATCCTCTTCTTGAATTTATTTCTGTTCTGTGTACTTTGAATTTACCTATTTCTGCATATTTTATTGGCTTAGTAGAATATAATGTCTTTGAGGGAACAGATTTTTCTTTTTGTCTTTAAGTCTCCAGCACCAAGAACAGTGCTATGCATGTAGTAGGGACCAAATAAATTTGTGCTGAATTGAATTAAATTGCACAAGCTGGATTTCTACTTTTTTGGAGTTTGTTGTCAAAACATCAAAAGCACAACCTCACAATTTGAAAAAAAAAAGGGATTTCCTTGAGAAATTGGAGTCACTTTTCTCCCATTTTATTTTTAAAATGGTGCTAGTTTCCATAGTAAACAACTTTATTAGCTGAGAATAGGGAATGAATTCCATTGGACAACGTTTGATGCAATTTCAGTATCCAATTTGCTTGAGGGTTCTTTTGAGATCTAGCTAACATAGGGTGGAATCAATCTCGTAGATGGTCTAAAGCTCCTGACTGACACTAAACAATGGTTTAAGTCACAGGATTCAAAGGCTCTCATTCCCTCAGGTTTCCTTGCTTTCTATGATTCTAAAGTTTGCCTGAATTTAATATAAACCTTGAAGAAAAATGTACCTGCCTGAGCCCACCTCGCTGGAGATATCCAAAGGACAGGAAATGAAAGTATAACTCTTCTGTGGTATTATTTACAAAAATAATAAGGTACAATTTACTGGTGATCATAGTGGGTGCAAAGTGCTCTGCAGAAGGTACATAAAAATGGAAAACAAAAACATAAATTGCCAGGAGCTTCTGTAACAGACTTCTGGGATGAGAGGGAAGTAGAATAAATAATACTTAAACAAACTGTTGTGGTTTTTTGGTTTTTTTTGTTTTTTGTTTTTTTAACAGAGAGGCCCTACATGGATTCCTACTACCTTAGGCTGCCAAGCTGGCACATACTGCTGAACAAGCACTGCTCTTGAGAATTTCTGATTTCAGGGATGAAAATGCAACGTAGACTTAAAAGAAATAAATTTAGGTTTTGATTGGGATGTGAAGGATCCAGATTGACAGATTAACTCCAAGTCTATTTATATTGCTTGAGATCTGTAAGGTAATAGTAAACTGAACTTGATACTATTAAAGAGTTAACTTTTTGCCAGCAATGTATGTTTCTTACCTTGTGGCTCATCATATCAAGGGTTATTAATATGACATAGGGGAAATTTATCTAATATACTTGCTTGATATATTTATTGCAATATAATTTATTACCTCAGTAATCATATATTTTATTTATTTACAGTCTTTTTTAGATTCCAGAGAATTCAGACTGACAAAAGTCTTCCTCCTCCCCGTCTCTCTCTCTCTCTCTCTCTCTCTCTCTCTCTCTCTCTCTCTCTCTCTCTCTCTCTCTCTCTCACTCTTTTTTCCTCTCATCTCTCTTTCTCCCCACCCTATGTTCAGAACCCCCTGCTATTATAAACTGCTTGAAAAGTTGCTCCCAGAATTTTGTTGTCTTTATTCTTGCTGTTATTTTTCCTTAAGTCATTTCTGTTGTGTTTGACTCTTCATGACACCATATGAAATTTTCTTGGCAAAGATACAGGAGGGGTTTGCCATTTCCTTCTCCAACTCATTTTGTAGATTAGGAAACTGAGGCAAACAGGATTAAGTGACTTGCCCTGTTACAGTTTAGTGTCTGAGGCCAGATTTGAACTCAAGAAAATAAGTCTTCCTAATTCCAGTTCTGGCACTCTCTCCACTGTGTCACCTAGCTGCTCTGTTGTCTTTATATTTCACCATGAATTTATTGGCCTTGTGAATGCTACCACCAAATTAATCATAGAGAACAGTGGACTGTTATAATGACTACGTAAATGAAAGAGCACTAAGGACATCATCAGATACTAAAATCAGAACGAGTAATTTAAAATATGAGAATAGAGAGGTGATAGAAGCTAATAGTAATAATATCAAAGTTGAATGGGAAGAATACACTGAAAGCAATCAACCCTTGCACAATACTAGGCTTATTAATGCATGCTTTCTGAAATGCAGGCTTGCCTATAACACATTTGGAAATGATTCTAACCAACAGCAAAAACAACAAAATATTAGTGAAACGCAGCTTCTATCATCCTCACGATAAAAAGACAAACATTTTACCTTCAAAAAGAAAGAAGAGAACTGTTGTATCTTTTTAGAATACATGAAGAACAGTTAAAAATATATGGAACAAGAACAAGGAAACATAACTTCATGAAGCAATAGTAAAGTATGCACTTTGGATTTGTTAAATGTAAAAGAAAGTGATTTAATTATAGACAGTCTATGGAATGTCAGTGATATAAATATGGAAAACAAACTTTCCATGGGAGATGTGCACGTGAATGGAGCCAACAATATAAGAATGTTATGTAAAAATAAAGAAATTTCAAACAATTGAACGAGTCTTTAATGATTGTTTACAGAAATAGTAAGGTTTGTGAAGAGGATTGTGGATGAGGTCATTGTCAACAGAAATAAAAGATGAGTTATTTTAAGAACGACTTTGTGATAAATGTAAATTATGGAAGAACATTATAGAAAACCTGCATAATGTATCACTGTAGGCTGTAAAAAATCATATCAACTGAATACTTAGGAAGACATGGTATAGTGGTGAGAATTATTTACCAGAAGCTTATTAATTTTCATGGATTGACAGAAAACAGAAGCTGATATTAGAATTACGGAACTCATCATATCCTAAGAAACTCAACAAATATATTATACGGGAACTGGATAATTACCAAAATCATTCAAAATATCTGAGGATCCAGAGGAAGAAATAAAAGTCACATGGACACAGGATATTCATTATCACTTTCTCTCTGCAACTGTTGTCATTCTGAGAATGATTTTAATGAATTTACAAGTTCACTAACTTACATTGCAATATAACATTTATTTACATTCTAATACTTTAATTTCAAGAGTAATTATTTTATTTGTATTTTAATCGCTCATCAAATATTAAATATAAAAGAATAATAGCAGGATGCTGACTTGTTCTGGTACTCTTTCCATTTGAACCTTAGCAAAAAATTGAGAATAAAAGGATAATGCTAATAGATGACATTTATATACTTCTGTATGGAAAGAGAGTGGAGGCTACAGGCTAGAAGAGAGTACTCCTTATCAATTATTGGCAGTATTATAGAATATATTGCCAAATGGTTGATCAGTATTTTTTAAAGAAAAAAATTATTATAAAAAATCAGCATTTTTTTTTCATTAAGAATAGTTACATCAGATAAGTTTCACAGCCTTTGTTTTTCTTTCTTTCATTTGGGGGGAGTCAGGTGGCCACAGGTAAAAAAAAAAGTTTTTTCTCCAATAGAGTTTTGAAGGAACACTAACAAGATTTCAGTAAAGCATTTGATGAAACATTTTAGACAAGCTGGATGGATGTGGGTTAGGTGAGAGGTTAATTTAGAATTGTTTGAATAACTGAGTTCATAAAGAATTTAACAATTTTTTTTTCAAATTGTAAAAGAATCTCTAGTACAGTGACTCCAGGGATGTATGCCGTTCAGCATTTTTATGTGTGAATCAAATGAAGATATAGATGAGAAACTCATCACACTTGCTGAAGATACAAAAGTTGAGATGAAAATGGTTGATCATAAATTTAAAGTCCAAAAATACTTCAGTTGACCAGAAAAGAAAAGCGAGATAAAATCAAGAAAACCTTTAAAACATGTACATTTCTGGCAGACTAAAAAAATCAGCCTCCAAAGTAGAGGGTGGGGAAAGCAATTAAGAAGTGCATTAGAAAATTAGGCTATATGAAGATCACATGATATAACGAAGGATGCTAAGTTTGGAATAGAAATGGGAAATATGGGAAATGGGCAAGATAGCCATTTGTAAATGTTTAAAAGGCTCTTTACAAAAGAAGGATTAGCTTTTTGTTTTGTTTTGTTTTGTTTTCTATCCTATAGAGAATAAACAGAAGATATAGGAAAATGTTGAATGTAAGGTGAAACCTTGAAAGGATTAGATGTATCTAAACATGGAATGTATTACTTTGGGAGGCAGTAGGTGCCTGATCACCAGATTTCTTAAGTGATACTTGTTAACAAAAATATAGAGGGGATTCTAGGTATAATTTGACCTCAGTGGTCTCTGAAGTAATGTCCAACTCTGAGCATCTGTGATTATCTGATTTTATCCTCTCTGACTTGGAAAAATTTCTAGTGTTTTAAAGTTTCCAAAGAGCATTACATATGGTATCTTATTTGATCTTATAAGAGGTAGTGACTTTTGAGTTACTATTGGCCCTCTGTTGAAATGCATCATTTTAGTAACTTTTTATAACTTATGAATTATCAGATTTTTTTCAGGAGACTGATAATACACAGATTCTCTGCAAAGACAAATATGTTCTTAGCAAATTTGAAAAGTTATTTTTGCTGTGTCCCCCCAAATCATTCCAATGTTTCAAAACACTCTTATAATCAAGCTGTCCTTCCCTATCCCTTACAAGTATTTAATATAAACCTTTAGTTTATTTCATCTTCTGTTGTGTTAATATCTATAACATATCTGACAACATTCCTCCATAAAATCACACTTCAAATATGTAGAAACCTTAATGTCATTAGATAATCTTCTTAAGAAATTAGGAAGAGAATGGGGATTGGCTCTGAAGTGAATTTTTCCTTAGGTTTGTGTTCCATAGTAGTATTATTTATCTTAGAAATATTGGGTGGAAATAAATGCCTAAGAAGTCCTGATCTCACACACCCCTCATTTACACCTTCTACAGTCGTCTCTAAATAGACCTGCTTGGTACATGGAAAAAGCAATAGTGTTATAACCCTTACCTACCACAATATTTTACTCCTGGGCATTAATTTAATATCATAATGCTTTGTTCTGTAATTGTAAAACATAATGCCTTTTCAATGTCAAATGTACCAAGATATTTAATTTCATACATATCCACAAGTGAACTTGGCAGATCTAGTGGACTTAAAGTCTTGTTAAGTTTTGAGAATTAAATCCCATCTGAATGAGAGTCAGCATAATTCCATTCCCATGGGGTATTCATGTTAGAGTGTGATTCTAATTAATTTTTTCCTCAAAAACAGTCTTATCTATTCTGATTTTGCGGTTATTCAGAAGCAGAAGAAAATTAATGAGCATATGCTACTTTTGTAAGCATATTCTGGAAGAGGAGAGAAAAAAAGTCTCAGAATCTCTCTACTCAATTTTCAGCATGCAAAAAAAAAAAAAAATGAAGTACCTTAAAAAGAAAAGTGACAATATTTCAATAGACAGTAGAATCTTCTTAAGGAAATGCTACTTTTCACTTAGGCTCCAAGTCAAAGAATTTATTAATTTCACCATTTCTTAGATATTAAAATTGGCTATCCTCTCTGTCTAAAGTGAACTGTGCTTACCTCGCCTCAAAGATTCCCACTCTTCCTTAAGGTGGGCTGCTCAATCATTATCTTGTGCTCAGGGTTTTCTCCTCATTCCCTGGTATACTAGGTGCCTTTACTCAAGAGTACATTGCATTTAACTGCATTGTACATGATTATAATTGTTCATTTCATATTTGTACAATAAGCGTATGTTGGAAAATATTTAAAAATCAATCTGCAGAAAATATTTAAAAATATTTTAAAATCAGTCAACAGAAAAACATTTTAAGTTTAATATGCATTATTAACATTTTCTCCACCATTTCCTCAAGTACAGACAATCGACAAAGCAATCGACCAAGCCCTGATTTGTAACATTTACTTTCTGAGTTGTACATGCTCACAATGAAAATGTAGCAATTGGCTCTCTCCAGTCTTTATGAGTTGGCTCCAATTCATCACTTAGGAGTATGCTTGTTCTCTCTCCATCAAAATGCCATATTCATGTAAGTAGGAATTGTTTCATTATTTATGCTCGTATCTCCATTGCCTACCACAGTGCCTCAAAACTATGAGGCATTTGATCAATTCTTATTCTTTGATTTTCCTTTCTCTATCTTATGTGCTAATAATAGATTGAGAGAAGGCAACGTTTTCATATTAGAATTTTTGCCGTGCAAGTGAATCTGTTTATAGAATAATTTATAGAACTGGGAAATATCAACAACTTTTCCAACCCCTTTTTCCAGTTAGCTTGAAAGCATCAAATTTGTGATAGTGTGCCTTGAAAATGGTTACCCATTGAAACTCATTCACACTGTGACATAAATAATTAATCACTGATCCTGTTGGAGAGCAGTTCTCATAACAAGGAGAGAATTGGGGATAGTCTAAGACCAAAGGAGGTCTGAAGGAGCCACCGAGTTCTGATACTATAGAAATGGAGTTGGGAAAAGGATGCCTTGACAGAACTGGAAACCACAAAAGAGAAAACTGGCTCACATTAGAGTTTTTTTCAGTCCATCCATGATGATAAGACCAAATACGTTAGACAGAAATGACAGCAAAAAGGAACAAACTGAGTCATTTGATGCATTCTCCTGTGTATCTCTTTGTGATTTCATTTATTTTTCTTGAATTAAAATTGAATCAGTTATCTTAGTTTTAAAAGAATTGTAAAACTTATTATTAGGTTATTATTTGATCCTTAGTTATGTAATGTGAAGTATTATAGAAAAATCAAGATGTGTGTCTTTATTTCAATAATAATGAGGCAACCATTTTAAATAATCCAAAGAAATATGTAATATACATTTATTTTTAAATCAAATGAGGTTCATTTTGGGGGCATTCATGACATTTTAAAGGATGTTTGTTTCTACTTGGTACATGTCTTGAAAGCACATAGTTATTTATGGGTTATCTCCCTCATTGGAATGTGACCTTCTTGGCAACAGAGACTTTTTTTTTCTTAATTTCTCTTAGAAATTTCAGTACTTACTATAGTACTTAGTACATAGTAAGAATTTAATAAATACTTTTTCACTTATTATTTACTCTCTCATCCAGTTATATTATCATATGAATTTAATTCAATTCTATGAGTATTTATTGTGTCTACAATGTGTTGCAAATGATGCAGCATGTATTCATAGCTCTAGTATTTCCCAATAATTGTGTTCCTTTCAAAATTACTTATACATTATTTGAAAAATGAGAAATATTTTCCCAGATTTTAGTAAGGCCTTCTATTCTCATCTCAGTCCTGTCTGATGATCCCAATATTGTTTAATTTATCTCTTTTCCCCCTAAGATGAGCAGCACTCTAGTAGTTAAGAGGATTGACATAGATAGTGGAGATGGATATGACATCAAAAACAGGGTTAATATGAAAAGACACTGTAATGGGAGATAAAAATCCCCCCTTTCGATTAATAGGCCTCAGGTAGGGCTATTAAAAGAGGCACGATTAGGAGAGGCTTATTTTTGTATTAAGGCCGACACTGAGTCACCAAGGATTGCTATGTATATATATACATATGTATATGTATATATGTGTGTATATACACATATATGTATATATGCACACATACATGTGTGTTTGTGTGTGTGTGTGTGTGTGTGTGTGTGTGTGTACACTCTGAAGTGAGGTTTTGTTTTTTGTTTTGGGGCTTCATTTTTGGAAGAAGGTTCTTGTGCTAGATGTGACTCTGGGTAGCTGTTAAGAGGTCCCTGAGCTTTGAAACCTGGATGTCAGTGTTTCTCTCTCTGGTAACGATGTACGCATTGCCTATGGTCAGACAGTTGGGACCCCTGTTTGTTGATCATTCTCTGCGTAATTTCTGCTTGTAATTTCTGTTTATATTTTCTCTGAAGTTCAGGGTACTGACTTTTTCCCCTGAACTAAGTGAATGATATATGTGTTTGATTAATGTGATTGCTGACCCCTTAAAAAGTTGCATTCCTTTTAGAAAAGCAGATTTTAGAACCTGTATCAGTAGGTCATCTTAGGTTCCAGGGTGCTTGCTGTTACAGAGACTTAGGGACAACGATGGCCAGGTTGTCATAGCACAACTAGTAATATCTACTAACAACAGTCTACCAACTATCTATGTAGTTAGCTAGCTAACAAATCTTAGTAGTCCTGCCAAACTCCTTGCAGTTCTTGCCAATAGTACTTAGATTCTACTCTGATGCCTCATCATGGCCTAGAGGTGACCCTAGATCATCGAAGATGACAATAGCAGGGAATAAGTCACAGTAGATTTTTATAAAGTTTGAATTGCTTCCAAATTGGGCCTGGAGTTGGAGGACTTTCTGAGTACCCTGTAGTTCTATGAAAAGAACCACTAGCAAACTCTTGTCTGACAGATTTTAAAGGGTTATATTAGTTATAGCAAAGCAACTCATGAGACCAGAACATAAGACATGGAGAAGTTGCAATCTGAATTAATAGGCAAATTATCCTTTTAGATGACAACAGGATTCTTGAAACAAGTGAGGAACGGTAATTGCTCAGTAATGTTTTTCCCTTTAATAAACAATGGTTGCTTCATCTTTGTGACTTGCCAAAATGGACATTTTTAGATGAGGAAGCTGTGGCTGTTGTAATGGAAAAGCTATCTGACTAGAATATGACCACCAGAGTGACAAGGCTGACATAACCTGTTATCTGCTATGACAACGGTAATGATGTGATTACCCTAGGGTCCTATGTTTCTATGATATAATGGAATGATTCTATGATGGAACTTGGAAATGAAGTAGGTGTCAAACTGATGTTGAGACACATGACATTTTTTGGAACTAGAATTCCCATATGACAGTTACAGATGAGACAGAAACATTGTGATCTCTACAGAAGAACCTTTTTAATCTACAGCTCATGGATCCCTGTTGTCCTTGTATAGATTTCAAAAGAAACCAGGAAGCTGAATGGAGAAATTGCATCATATTTTCACTAATCTTTAGCTAGATTCTGCATTTCCTTCAGTTGTGACTGTAACCAACAAGCACTAATACGAGTAGAGATGCATCAGCTTCACCAGAATGCCAAAAGTGTCACTGACAAACAAAAAGAAAGGTCTAATAACCACATCTTCAAACAGTGTGCGATACAGTTAGGTGGTATGGTGGATACAACACTGTGCCAGGAGTTAGGAAGATCTGAGTTCATATCCTTCCTCAGTCACCTCTTAGCTGTGTGATCCTAGGCGAGTCATTTAACTTCTGTCTGCTTTGGTTTCCACAACAACGAAAAGGGGATAATAATAACAGAAACCTTACAGGGTGGCTTTTGGGGATCAAGTGAATTGATATAAGATTTAGAGAACCTTATAGTGTTATATAAATGTTAATTACTACTGTTATTATTACAATAACTATTATAGAGTCAAAGAAATTATGGCAGAATTTTTGTGATATTAGAAATCACATAATTTGTGTTCCTTCATAATTTATTCAGAGGTGTATAGAAAGATACTGTTAGTCAAAAATATCTCAAAGATTGGTAAGGAGATAGTATATCTGATCAGGGAAGAGATGGATATCTTCAGGAATATGGCTCCTAAGCGCCTCAAACTCAATACGCCCAAAATAAAATTCATCATCTTCCTCCATAAACTGACTTTACCTCCAAACTTCTCTGTTTCTATTAAGGCCACCACCACCCTTCCTTTGGAATAGAGTTCTTCTATAGCCTCAGAATGGTCCTTTACTCTTCCCTCTCTGTCACATCTTGCATCTAAGTATTGAGAGGACTTGTCAGTTCTACTTCCACAATATAATGTAGAGGCAGATAGGTAGCATAGTAGATAAACACTAGTACTGGAGTAAGGAAGATCTGAATTCAAATCTAGCCTCAGACATTTACTCAGATATTTCAACAATAGGGCACTTTGGCAGCCTGAAGAAGTAATTTACGCTCTGTTTGCCTCAGTTTCTTTAATGGTCTCCTCACCTTCAGCCTCTCTCCTCTCCACTCCATCTTCCATTAGGACTGACAAAGTTGTTTTCTCAAACAGTTATGGTCATGTCACTGCCCTGCTTAAGAAGCTTGGGACCTCCTTCTTATTTCTAGAAAGAAACTACCAACTCTTGTGCTTATCATTTAAAGCCTGGACATTTCTGTTGCTATTTTATTGTAATCTTTTTCATTCACCTTACATTACATCCGAACTGGTGTACTCATATTTTTCCACACATGACACTGTTTTTAATCTTTGTATATAAGCTGTCCCTCATACTTGGATGGACCTCTCTCCTCATTTGTGTCTTACTGATTTCTTTAGCTTTCTTTCAGATTTAGCTCATGTGCCAGCCTATACAGAAAGTCTAGCCTAATCTTAATTATTAGTGCTTTCCTTTGCTCTTCTAGATATTCCTGGTTTATGTTTTGCTGGGCATATGCTGCTACTCCAAATAGACTAAAAGCTCTTTGAAGGCAGTGGAAATTTATTTTATTCTTTAAGTCTTCCAACACTTTGCACACATTAGATGTTTAATGGATACTTGTTAAACTGAATTGTCTCAACCTCCTTCCACATTCAGTCACTCTACAGCCTAAGAGCAGAAAAAAAGAAAAGTTTTGTTGTCAGTAATGACACGAGTTTGCAAAACTGAGTTGGGCACCAACCACTGTTTGTCTCCGGAAGAGTCAGGTGTGAACTTCAAATAATTCACAAAATGAATTTCAGGGTCACCTTTTCCATTCTCTGTCTCTGTGAAAAATATTCTCCATGTCATTCCTGAAAATGGACATATGATCTGGGCTTGAAAACTTCCAGTTGTTGGAAGTTTATTTTTGCTTGCTAGGGTCTGCTTCATTGTGATATAGCTTTGGAGTTTATAAAGGTCTTTCTTTCATTGAACCGATACCTGTATTTTTGTGATGTCTCTTTATTGTTCTATGGTCACTGTTTTCCAACAGTATTTTAAATGAAGATAGTCACAGTGCCTCCTTTGCCTGAGTTGATATTGATTACATAGTAGATGTGTTTCTAGAAATGATCATCCGCCTCCCCCATGAACACTTCAGTTCTGTCTTTGACTACAAGATTGTCTAGGTCAGTTCCACAATTTCTAAGAAACTGCCCTTCTCTTAATTCCATATATAACTTGTAGATGCTTACAGTGCCACCCACACTGAATAATCTGTATCATTCCCTCATTATTTTCTTTCTCCATTGACTTCTGCCTTTTTTCCCTACAAAATTACATTATTCTACTAACTCTTAAAAGCACATCAGAAAATAAGCATAACAACACACACATAAACACACACGCACACACATATACACACACTTCCATTTTTATTAAGGCAACTTTCTCAATGTCCTCACTATTCACTCATTAAATGTTTAAAACAACTTACTATCTTCCCCCAAATGATCGAATTGTGTAATATTTAATTTCAATCACTGAAGTATGAGAGGATTCAGGGAAGATGCAGAGTAGGTCAGAAAATGCTAAGCTCTCAGGATTTCCCCTACCCCCAAAAGAAATAAAATAGCACCTTGGGGCAAACAAAGCATGAGAGGAAAAAATAAACAAGAGTAGGGGCATAACAGGGGCCTTACTGGGAAAATTTGAGATCAGAAGAAAGGACAAGGGAGGAATCTTTAGAGGGAATAGGTTATATGGGTCTGTAGAAGGGTGTTTAGATTTATGGGAATCAGAGGATAAGGAAGGGATCCTTGGAGGAGGGTACACAAGTAATAGGAAGACAAGGTAGCCAGTAAAAGTAAAGCAGAGGAAGCAAAAGTGATAGGAAACAGGAGATGTGCACAAACATAAAAACACAGACTAGGAGTAGAATGTGTTTGGGAAAGTATATGTCTATATATGTGTGTGTGTGTGTGTGTGTGTGTGTGTGTGTGTGTATCTTTATGTGTATAGATGTATCTACAGCTGTAGAGAAATATATTAGCACTTAATTGTAGTCTTGGGAAGGAGGAGGGGAAAAAGAACAAAATATAAAAGTGCATAGCAGAAAACCAAAGAAAACTTACAAAGAAGCATAGAGAAGATGGACAGCTGTCCCCCTGACCAACAGGTCTCTGAATGCCTGTCAGTCTGGGCTGAGCGATCTGTGAGCTTTTAAGGAATGAGACTGGAGACGAGATGATAAGCAACACCAAGCAACTACTTATTCAGCTGAAAGTTAGGGGTTATAAAGGCTGTAACCACCAATCACATACAGGCTGAGCTCATCCCATTACTTCACCATCTCATGACTATTCCACATCCTTACACCCGCAGTAAGTAAGGAAGCTTATCTTGTTCCTGAAGCTAGTTCCTGGGTTCCCAGGCTCACTTGTAACTTTACTGTACAGGACATCAGTATCTGCAGGAACATCAGGTTCCAGGGTCACACAGAGCTTCTGCCAGGGTATGTGCCAGCACCTTTCCCACGAGAGCAGGCTTTGCCTCTGACTTGCACCCCCCTGGGACCCTCTGGGCCCCTTACAGATGGGAAGTAAGATGTATATTTCATTGTCTCTGGGGTCAGGCTTGGAAAGCCAGTACTGTCTCAAGTTGAAACTTTTTTCCCGTTTGGCTTTAGAGGTACTCTACAATCTGACATCACATCATCTTACACAATTGCCTTCTCTACACTCTATGTAGCAAATGGACAAACTGGACTACACATTGGCCCTTTACAGAAGGTAGCATGACAAAATAGAGCCTTGGATTTCTAACCATAGGAAGTGAGAGAACTGAGGGAATTTTGTGAATAAAAGTTATTCTGATTTGTAAAACTGGTTCCATTTTGACACTTAAATTTCATTTTTTCCTACAAATTACACTGGTTTGCTAATTGTGGAAATTGAGTGGCATCCTCTTTCACATCTGGGAAAGTCTACCTGCTCACTCTGCCTCTCCCACCTTTCCCAAATCCCTTAATTTGCTCGCCCCTCTACCAAATTGGAAAGTTCCTGAACTTTCCTCCAATTAGAAACTAGATTATTCTAATATTGCATCCTGGTTTGCATCCTGTTATTTGTTTTCTTTTAATTCATAAAAATCTGTCTCCTCCTATATTCAAGGTCCAGTCAATCTGAGGAGGTCTAGATGCTCAGAAGCTACTACCTTTCTTTCCTCAGTTAATTCAGATTTCACCTATTGAAAAACTGGGTTCAAATCATTATGTTGCCACGTGGGAACGTAATCTTACATAAGTCACTTAGCATCTTTCAGAACCAGTTTCTTTTTCTGTAAAATGGAAAGTTGTATTAGATATTTTAATATTTAAATTTGATGAGTATATGATTTTTAGATCTCATTAATCCTTTCTCTGAACTTTGGATGTATACTGTGTGTCTCAAAAGTTTTAGTGCAGTTTTAAATTACACTAAGTTTTTGGATACCTGGCATTTTATTTTTATAAGTAAATGCCCTCCTCCCTACTCTGAATTCTTAATATTTATGCATCTTTTAAAGTTCAAATGTCATATTCTCCCTGTAACCTTCTCAGAAACTTGCAACATTTCCCTTGTGAGTTGACATGGAATTTTGTTATTCACCTTTTAATACCAATATTTATTATTTTATATTACAATTATATATATATATGTCTTATACCTCTCCTAAATTGTAAATTCCATTAGGTTAGGGTTAGTGCTATTTGTAAAAACATTTTGTTTAATGTATAAAATAGGGCTCCATACATAATGGGCCCTCAATTCTACTTTGCTGAGTAGTTTTGTTTTGTGTTTTTATCTGAATGTGGTATCCTTTTATCTCCTAGTGGTTGGAACACTATCAATCAATAAGCATTTATTAAGAACCTATGGCATGCAAACCCTTCTGCTATGTGTTTCAATTATAAATGCAAACATAAAACAGTTGCACTTTGTATGAACCTACCTTCTAGCACAGAGCACAATATGTGCCTAAGATAGATCAGCTGGGTTGTGCAGTGGCTAGAGCACTGCTCCTAGAGTCAGGAAAACTCAAATGTGGCCTCAAATGCCTCCTAGCTGTGTGAGCCTAGGCAAGTCACTTAAACTTTTTCTCAGTTTTATCACCTGAAAAATGGAGATAATAATAGTATCTCCCTCTGAGTGTTGTTGTTTGGGATCAAATAAAATAATATTAACAATATTATTATCTTTATAAAGTGCTTAGCAGAGTGCCTGGCAAATATTAAATACTATAAGTGTTATCTGCTACTGTTGTTGTTGTTACATAAAGAACATATATAAAATGAACGCAACTCATTACATTGGCTGGATGAGTCAAGTGGAGTCAAAAAGCATTTATTAAGTCTAGCATTGTGCTAAGTGCTGGGGTACAGCAGAACCTAGAACAGTGCTTGCTCTCAAGAAGATCACGATATGTAGAATGAAGTAGTTGAGTTGTATCTTGAAGACAAGATTGAATTCTGCAAAGCAGAGGTGAGAAGGAAATATTTTCCAATCATGCAGGATAACAAAGCAAAAGTACAGAGGCTGGAAATGGAAAGCTATGTGTATAGAATAGCAAGAATGAAGGTCAGTTTTGTTAGACTATGGAATACAAGAAGGAAAGTCATCTCTGAGACCAAAACAGGGAGACAAGCCTAGGTTGTGATGAACTTTTAATCTCCAAATAGAGGAGTTCACATTCCATCCTCAAGGAATCTCTGAAGTTATTGGACAAGGAAATGACATCACCAGATCTGCAATTTTGGAAAGTCACTTAGGCAAAAGCATGAAGAATGGAGCACAGTGAGGAGAGACTTGTGGCAGGGAGACCACTTCAAAGGCCATTGTAATGGTCTAGGTGAGAGATAATAAGGGACTGAATTATAGTGGTGAGTAGTGAGAAGGGGACATATTCAAAAGACATTCTGGATATATAGCAAGTGGTTGAATATGTAGGATGAGAGTGAGGAGCCAAAAATTATACTGAGATTTTAAAACTGAAAGACTTCAATGATGGTAGTACATTTTCACTGCAGATGCCAACTTCTTATTATTATGTGGTTTAATTTGATTGGAGGCAAGGGCTTTTCAACATCTTCAAGTCAGTCATGGGATCATTTGCCTTATGGTCATAATAATGACTTTAGACATGCTATTATGAACTCCAGAAAGGGTAGATGCCAAAACTGGGTATGGAGGCCAATAATAACCAAAAGATCATTTTACAAAAGGGTTCCATTTTTTGGGGGGGAAGATATTGCCAAAAGAATTTATAAAGTACAACTAATGTCAAAATAACCAGGTATTTTTGAATATGCATATGGACATGAGATCCTCATCTTGACCGAAATTCTTCATTAAACATTCTGTAGACACATCTCAAGGAATCAGACCCAATTTATACTCTCTGCCATTCCCTTAATGCTACTATGTCATTTCCATTTTCAGTTTTCTTCTGGAAAGTTTAATCAATAATCATGCCTACATACCATGATACCAAAAATACCTCTTGTTTTTGACAATACCAGGAATCCCTGGCACTAGAGTGGCTTCTTCAGGACCTTCTTAAGGAACAATATAATTTAAGTACGCTAGGGCATATGATGGTGGCTGAACAGTGGTTAAAAAACCAGTCTTAGAGTCAGGAAGATTTAGGTTTCAGTCCTTCCTATTACACCTACTGACTGTGTGATACTGATGCAAATAATATAATCTCTTAGTGTTCTTGTTTTCAAAATCACAAATTGCAGAGAAGGTACCAGTGGTAGAGTTTCTTCACCATAGGGTTACCTATATTAATGAAATCATGAATCCAGTTCCTATCCCTAACCCCTAGGGCATAAATTATGTGTAGTGGAATCTTGAAAAGAGAAGTGTCATAGCTAGATGAGAGATTAGCTGGATGAACATTGTTGAGATTCCCTTTTGAAATTAAAACTGCTCTTCCCACATGCATGATTATCAACATAAGCAAACTCCAGGACAGTGATCATTAACTTGGTGTCTTTGAACAAAAAAAAATACATATTTTGACAACTATATTTGAAGATAATTCCTTGCCTTTTTTCATTCTATGTTTTTAATGTTATGCCTTTTAAAATATTATCATGAGAAGTATATAGATATCACTAGGCATTTCAAAGGGTCCATGACACAAGAAAAATTCAGTACCCCTATTGTAGGAACCAAAGGATATATAATCTTTAGACGGATTAGCAAGGCAGAAGAAGTGAAGTGACTGATCTATTTAGGCACCACCATTTGGTTCCCTGGATGGAAGACTGGAAAACGTGACTGAGTACTGAAGGGAGTTTGGGACAGATTTCTAAACATAAGTGACAGTGGGGAAATCACCTGGAAGAATGCTAAAGACAAACTTTGTCTGCTCTACAATTTCCCCAAGACTGGCCAGGTACCTCTCAAATTTTCTAATATGGGTAGCAAATAGGGCTTTGTTTGCCTCAAAAATCAATTCAGAGGATGCTTATTCGCAATGCTGGCTTAGACACAATGCTGGTGTTCTGCAAGTTGCCTTTCATCCCTAACTGACTCACTGCTTTGATGATTCTCAGTATTTACTTGAATTCTTTGGCTTATTAGAGAGTGCACTGAATAAAATTTGGATCATTTTTCATACCCATAATTCAATTTCCAGTTTCTGTCAGAGACTGATATAATATGTATTCAAAGTCATAATAAAGAAATCGGTACAATGACAAATTACAATCATTGCATGACATTTGATAGGCTTACCTGCCAAAGCTTAACCTTAGTGGACAGTTAGTTTACTAGCCCCGTACTAAAGTACTTTCAAGAGCAGTCTGAAATCCATATCTTTTTGATTCAGCTTTGCTTTTTATTACCAAAGGCAACTGCAGTTCATTTATATGAAGATAAAGCCAATAGGACTTGCAGTGTTCTCTGCCTTGCCTTTCATACGGTAAGAATGCCAGCTTTTACAGATATGAGCTACTTCTGCTTGAGATTGAGGCCTCTGCTTTGGAAGATTACCTTTTTTCTTTATTATTTATGAATTACAAGTAATTGTGAGGCTGTCTGGCTTTTCAGAAACTTCATTATTAATTAACTTCATCACCCAAGGTTGCTCTGAGCACATTAGGTAGCCCTGAATGATCTGTCCTTTGTAGATTCTGAACCTTTGTCATGTTTTATAATGCCTTTTTGAGCCTCAGCATAGCTTGAAAGTTTTTTTTTTACCTCCTTTGGTGTCATACTTAGCAACTTGTCATGAAATTCCTCCACATTTCTTATACCCTTTAAGTGAAAATATAGTGTCTGCAAACATTTAGGACCTAGAACAAATGGTGTTTCAATTTTTAACACATATGATATACCAAGTAAAGATCCTTTGAAACTCTCTGGGAAGCATTTTCTTTTTGTGTATCCAACACCAGAGCCTCTTATGGAATCTCAATAGTGTATGCCAGAGTTTACATTTCACTCCTTCTTGGGGAACACCGCCATCTAAGGGTAACTATAAGTTGTTATATGGAATCAATTTGAGATATCTCTTTCAATGTATGGCCAGTGATATGTTCCCTTGCTTCTTGTGATGTGGCCATACTTCCAGCTGGGAGGGCACTCTTTCATTCTAATACTTCTACCACTGCTAATAGTCTTCCGTTTCTGACCTAGGAAGGGAGTCAGTGTCTTCCAGCACTCAACATCAGAGGAAGGAGTTTCTTGATCACTTTCCCTGGGGGTGTCCCTCTAGGAAAGCAGTGTGGTACAGTAGAAAGAATTCTAAACTTATAATGATAGGATCTGAGTTTGAACCTGTCTTTACCATTTGGTATCTATGTGACCTTGAGTAGGTTACTCAATCCCTCTGGGTTTATTTTCATTACCTGTAAAATGAGCAGATTGGACTAGATGATTTTCAGGTGCCTTGCAGTTCTTTCTATGTCTCTTATAATAACTCCAAAGATTATCATATTTGAAAGTCATTACTGACTCAGAAAGTCTACACATACATTGTTCTTACTCCCAAACAGCTTGCCTAATGTCATATGTATTCCCAAAGACTCAAAACCAGCACTCAGGGCCATTTTAAATGTGCCATCATAAAGTTTAAAATTATTATAACATGAACTCCTTGAATGCAGAGACTTCTTCACTTTAGTATCTGTATTCCAAGCAAATACCACAAATCTTTGCCTAAAAAATAAGCTCTTAATTAATTCTTTTCTCATTAATTTATTTTTCTATTCATACATTCATTCTCTAGTTGTAAGAAAACACTTATCCTCTAATGTTTGAGAAGGCAATTCATGAAGCCTGATCTTCATACCCTTTGATCAGGTATTCTAATACACACACATACATATGCAGATATTTATTAGTGTCTTTAATAGTAGTATTTATACATATACACATATGCACATACACACATATAATTACATATGTTTATAAATTATATGCATATATCATACATATGCATGTACATATGTGTACATATATATGTATATACATGCATACATATACACAGGCATAATACATATATTTGTACACACACTCACAGACCCAGGTACTATATAATACTACCCACTAGACTAAAAGTCTAATTTAGTATTTGCAAAGGAGAATATAAAATCTTAATTACTGCAAATGCAGAAAATTGCCCAAATAGGCTACCTCAGGCAAGTTTTTAAAATATAGCCCATGTATGAGGTTCTTTTTCATTATAAAAGGGACCTAGATATACTTTGGAAAATGTCCTTATTCTCTTGACATGTTTCTCACCTAGGAAACTCTATGCATGCTAAGAAGATTAATTTCTACATGTAAGCACATAATTTAAAATGTTACTGTTCTAGTAAATCTTTTGTTAGACATTTTGGCTTCTTTTCCAATCTGTTTCATGCTTCCATCTTTGAAATATTAGAGTAAGACTGGTGCAATTTGTTTCATATGACTTTAAATTCTGAACCCTGAAGAGAAAATGCTATTTGCATCCAAAAAGTAAAAATGATAGATCCATTGGTAATGAGTAAAGGAAAGCTTCCCCTGTAATTTTGCTTTTAGTTGAAGATTATTAGATCTTCTATCAAACTAGACATGTTCCCTCACATACTATACTCATCTTCTATTTCTTAAAATTAGCTGTGGGGGAAAAATGATGCTTTCCTTTCTTTTTCATATTATATTTTAAGTTTCTTAAGATAATTATTTGAGGGACTGATTGACAATCCTTCTTGCTCTCTAGATATTCAGTCAAGAAAGTAATCATCTATGGTCCTTCTCCAAAGATAACAATTAAAGCGAGACCATTTTCATCGGACAATCTGAAGTCCCTTGTTCTCATCAACAGGCCAGACAGGAATACTTCTTGAAATACATGCTTGCATTACCTTCACTTTTACAAATAAAATTTGATGCTGCCTCTGTTTATTATATTTTTCCATCTATATGAGTGTGTGTAATTTCATTTTGAATAATGCCATTTCAATCTGCTTGCTAAATAACGAGTGAGCAGTGATTCCTCCTTTTTCAGTCTCCTAGCCATAATAATCCTTAAAAAAAGTAAAAAAAACACAAAAAACTAACCCTATGATTATTTAGTTTAGTTTATGATTTTCATTTGATTTGTATTTTATTTGTCCTAACCAAAAGTTGGATCAAAGTAAAACTGATGCCTCTTCTGACTTAGACATATGTTTTATGTGCTATTATTGAAAGTTGACTTTCGGATTAAATTGTGTTATTCAGTTTCTTTTTATGACTCTTGTATGTGTATTTATTTTTATGGTTAACGTGTTGAGGGAGAAAAAAGACCTGTATCTGAATATGGAAACATAGATACAAATAGAGTAGTCCGAAAGTCCAAAAGCTACTAAAACTTCAAATGTCACGAAGATTTTTGCATAAACAGATATTAATTTTTACATGCTATTTTTTGTTTGTTTAAAATATGCTGGTGTTTTTTTGTTCATCCTGACCCATGGATTAGCCAAAATCTATCAGCTCCCTGGGAGATTAGGGGCCTATGTACAAATACCTCCCGCCTTTACTTTATGGACCTGAAAGTGCATAACAACATATTTTCACAGATGCAGGGTCAAGAATTAATATATAAAATTAAAATTTGATTTCTTTAATTCCACTTGGTACAAACCTTGAAAGTGGGGAAAACTGCTCATAACTTCCTAGTTGTCCCTCTAGTATAAAGGGGAAGACCCCAGCTCTGCCTGAGGAATCTTTCAATCCACAAGGATCCCAGCTGTTAACCTGAAGGCTGCTTAGGATTAGTAGTGTGCATATTATATATACACATATTCATATGTATATATTATTATACATATATTACATATAAATATATTATGCACATATATAACATCTATATTATACATATAATACATATATTATATATGTTACGTACATATATATATATATATTCCTATTGGATCTGATGATAGCCATCTCTAGGGTGAGGAGAGGGAAGAAAAAAAAATTTACATGATGATTTTGTCATATATTTGAAAGGAATAGCAAGTGCAGTTTAATGTGCTATCATCTTGTTTATTGTACTATGTTATGGAAATGCTTGTTTTATTACATAAATAAAAATAAACATTTAAACATAACAAAGATTTTTATAATAAAATATAGCATTTTCTTAAAGATAGTTGTATCATGATTCCTAGCTGAGTGGCGCAGCTGAGCATCAGACCTGGAGTCAGGAAGATTTTAGTTCAAATTTGGACTCACATGCTTAGTATTTATATGACTCAGGAAAAGTCACTTAATCTCAGTTTGCCTTAGTTTCCTCAGCTGAAATAATGGGAATAATCATAACACCTTCCTCCTCTGGTTGTTGAGAGTATCAAATGAGCTGATAATTTTAGAACTTTGAGGATAGTAAATACCATGTAAATATAAGTTTACTTATTATTATTTTCTCCTAACAGTGCAGATTATGAGGAATTTTCTAGCACAGTTCCTTTCTTGGCTTGCTATTCATAGGTTGCACCCTATGAATAAAGATGGGAAGGATACAGTATTGGATACTTTTTCTTCCTCTCTCTTTCCTTATTCTTGCCATCCCCTATGGATAGGTATTATGGTCCTAGAACCCTGACTTCAGCAGTGCAAATCATCAATTTTTCATAGAGTATACCAATATTTCTTCCTTTTTATTAAAAAAATTTTAAACTCTGAATGAATACACCTATGTGTTTGTATATATATATATATATATATATATATATATATATATATATATATATATATATATATATATGTAACAGAATACAAAAGAGTATATAAATTCATGATTTCCATTTCATAGGATTTGTTGTTTTTCTAAGTGTATAATAAATTCCACACATTACTTTCAAAAATGCCATGCTTATTTGTGCTTTATCTAGGTGGTAGTTACTCAGTATTTCAGTAGTTTCACTCTTGTTATGTGTGTACAAACGCTATCTCCTGGGTCATATCTTGTCTCCTGGTGGCTAAATCTTTTGCCTGGACAAGCAATTCCCCAACACACTCTTTTCCTAATGACTTCCCCATCTGTTACCATATGTAAGGTGACTTCAAGTTTAGGATGCTTATATTTGCCTCAAATGTATAATAAAGGTTTAAGCGTCTGGATTCTAAGCTAAGCAAAGGATGTCTAGACCCATTGATCCTATATTGAAGAAGAGATCATAACTCAGGTAAGGACTGCCACTAAAAGCAAATAAGGGCAGCAAAGGAGCACCACAGTCATTGAGAGACAACACAGGAATCTCACCTAACTCTGACCTGGGTTTGAGGCGCCTTATTGGGTAATGGGACCCATGGTGGTGTGCACACAAATGAGTGATAGCATGCCATTGTAACAAAAATACCTTGCTTAGATTGGGAAGTTGTTTTTTTTTTTTTTTTGAGGGAAAAGTATAATTAGTTGATGCCTTGTGTTCCTTCACAGCTCTTTCTTGACCTCACCATCGGCCAGACCTCATTCCTGCCATTCCAGGCTGCTTTATTCCTCTGTCTAGCCCACTGGGCTTTCTGAGTGTGTTCGGCTTAATGTCAGAGCTGTGGTCTGACTTCCAGATAGCAGCTTGAAAACCCAACTTCCCCCTTCACTCATAACTTCATTACTATGGCCAAAGCTTACTAAGTGCCCCTAGATTCCGGTCAGTCAACATTTATTAAGTGCTCTTGGACTTAAAAATTCTAGGAATATGTGGGAAACTGGGCATATAATGACAAAAATAAGCCATTAGATAGTCCTTGACTCTAAAGATCTTACATTATCCTGGAGAGATGCATTACACATACTGATAAGGAGATTGGAATTTGGTGCATAGAATTTGGAGAATAGGGAATAATATCAATAATTGGAGGAGTGAACATACATCAGCTTCTGCCATTATATCCCTATGTGTCACAGAGACCCAATATAATTCTGGAACTTCTTAAAAATTATTTATTTATTTATAGTTTACAACATTCATTTCCACAAGATTTTGAGTTCCAAATTTTCTCCTCATGTCTCCCCTCCCCCACCTCAAAAAACAGTGCTGATTACTCCTTCCCCCAATCTGCTCTCCCTTCTATCACATCCCTCTCTTTCCTTTTCTGCATCTTCTCTCTTGTCCTGTAGGGCAAGATAAATTTCTATACCCCATTACTTGTATTTTTTATTTCCCAGTTGTATGCAAAAACAATGCTCCACATTCGTTCCTAAACTTTGAGTTCCAGCTTCTCTCCCTTCTTCCCTCTCTACCTACCCCACTGAGAAGGTAAGCAATTCAATACAGGCTATATATGTGTAGTTTTTGCAAAGGACTTCCATAATAGTCATGTTGTGTAAGACTAACTATATTTCCCTCCATCCTATCCTTCCCCCATTTATTCTATTCTCTCTTTTGACTTTGTCCCTCACCTAAAGTGATTACTTCTTATTACTGCCTCCTCCCATTGCCCTCCCTTCTGTCATCCCCCCACCCCACTGGTCCCCTTCTCCCCTAATTTCCTGTAGAGGAAGATAGAGTTTTCATACCAAATTGACTGTGCATGCTATTCCCTCCTTAAGCCAAATATGATGAGAGTAAGCTTCATGTTTTCCCTCTTACTTCCCCCTGTTTTTCCTCCATTGGAAAAGCTTTTTCTTGCCTCTTTTATGAGAGATAATTTGTCCCATTCTATTTATACCTTTCTCCTCCTAATATATTCTTCTGTCATACCTTAATTTTATTTTTTTAGATATCATTCCTTCCTATTCAACTCACCCTGTGACCTCTATCTATCTATGTGTCTATGTATCTACCTATGTATCTATCTGTCTATTTATCTATCTCATCCCTCCAACTTCCCAAATACTGAGAAAAGTTTCAAGAGTTACAGGTGTTGTCTTTCCATGGAAGAATGTAAAAGTTCAACTTTAGTAAGTCCCTTATGATTTCTCTTTCCTGCTTACCTTTTCATACTTCTCTCAATACTTGTGTTTGGAAGTCAAATTTTGTATTCGGCTCTGGTCTTTTCATCAAGAATGCTTGAAAGTTCTCTCTTTCATTGAGTGACCATTTATTCCCCTGAAGTATTATACTCAGTTTTCCTGGGTAGGTGATTCTTGGGTTTAATTCCAGTTCCTTTGACTTCTGGAATATCATATTCCAAGACCTTTGATCCCTTAAGGAAGAAGCTATGAGATCTTGTGTTATCCTAAGTGTATTTCCACAATACTCAAATTGCTTCTTTCTGGCAGCTTGCAAAATTTTCTGCTTCACTTGGGAACTCTGGAATTTTGCTACAATATTTCAGATTTTTTCAAGAGGTGACCTGTGGATTCTTTCACTATTTATTTTACCCTCAGGTTCTGGAATATTAGGGCTGTTTTCCTTGATAATTTCATGAAAGATGATATCTAGGGTCTTTTTTTTAATCATGGCTTTTGAGTAGTCCCACAATCTTTAAATTGTCTCTCCTGGATCTGTTTTCCAGGTCAGTTTTTTTTTTTTCTAATGAGATATTTCACATTATCTTCCAGTTTTTCAGTCTTTTGGTTTTGTTTTGTAATTTCTTGGTGTCTCATAAAGTCATTAGCTTCCATCTGCTCCATTCTATTTTTTTTTAATTGTGAAAAATTTATTGAGAATCCACCAGCTCCAAATTGGTCTGGAAACATCAGGCAGCTTCTTCTTTCTCAATTTGGTCCTTTTTGAGTGGTCCCATGAAAGCTTTTTTCTCCTCCACAGTCTGGAACTGACCGTGGCCAAATTTGGATGTGATATCAGTAAACTTCAGGTCAATCTTCTCCAGGGCACGACATTTGGTCTGTACCAGCAGAGACTTTCGCAGGGTGAGGACACGCTTCTTGGTCCCAACGACACAGCCTTTCAGCATGATAAAGTCATTGGTCACTTCATCGTAGTGGACAAAGCCTCCCAGAGGATTGATGCTCTTGTTGGACAGATCATAATCTGTGGATGCATTGTTTTTGATCAGTTTGCCATCCTTGATCTGGTAGCCCTGGCCAATCTTGTAGATCTTTTTGTTGATCTCAGTGAGATGGTGGTAGCCCTTCTGACCAGCTCGAGCCACAGAGAAGGCTACCCGGACGGGATGCCAAGCTCCGATACATGCTACCTTAAGCAGTCCTCGGTGGATTTTGGGGGGCAGTTTCTTGGTGTGCCACACGCTAGTGACATCTTTGTAACCCTTGCCCTTCATCACCCAAATGACATCAATCATCTCCTCTTGCCCAAACACGGTGGACACGGGCACCTGCTGCTCCAGCTTCTCACTGGCCCAGTCCAGTTTCTCAGCCATGCTACCACCATTCACCTGGATCTCCATCAGGTGAGACTTCTGCCTTAGAGGGAGCAGGCGCATTTGGGTGTGGGCAATGATGTAGATCACCTGGCAGTACTTCTTCATGCTGCTCAAGTCTTTCTTCAGCTGCTTTTTGCCATCCTCATCTTGCCACTTTTTGCAATACTTGGTGAAGGCCTTCTTCTTGGACTTATGCCAATTCTTATAGAACCACCTCTTACACTCATCACTGATGTGCTCATCAAAGATGGTTTTAAAGCTCTGCAGGCTTTGTGGGGTTTGCACGTAGCCCACGATGCCCACAATGACCATGGGGGGTGTCTCCACGATCGTCACAGCCTCGACCACTTCCTTCTTATTGACCTTTTAGCCGGGCCTGTCCACCTCTCGAACAATATGGGTCATGCCTGCCTGGTAGCCCAGAAAGGCAGTCAGATGGATGGGCTTGGAGGGGTCATCTTTGGGGAAGCTCTTAACCTTCCCCTGATGCCTGCTGCTTCCCTTTCAAGGCAGGAAGCCCAGAGACCCATGCCTGGGAGCAGAGAACTTCTGGTGGGACATGCTGCTGCTGATGTACCTGCGGTGGCTGTCAAGGCGAGTTTGGAGAGAGCTCCATTCTAATTTTTAAAGAGCTATTTTCTTCAGTAAACATTTGTACCTCGTTTACCATTTGGCTAATTCTTCTTTTTCAAGCATTCTTCTCCTTATTGGCTTTTTGGGCCTTATTTTGCCATTTGAGTTAGTCTATTTTTAAAGTTGTTATTTTCTTCAGCATTTTTTGAGGGAGTCTCCTTTAGCAAGCTTTTGACTTGCTTTTCATGATTTACTTGCTTCGTTCTCAATTCTCTTCCCAATTTTTCCTCCACCTTTCTTACTTGATTTTCAAAATCCTTTTTGAACTCTTCCTAGGCCTGAGACCATTACATATTTATTTTCCAGGGTTTGGATGCAAAGGCCTTGACTTTTAGGTATTCCTCTGATGGTATGCATTTTTCTTCCTCATCTGAAAGGATGGAAGAAAATACCTGTTCACCAAGAAAGTAACCTTCTATAGTCTTATTTTTTTTCGCTTTTTAAGGACATTTTCCCAGCCAGTTACTTGAACTTTGAGTCCTTTGTCAAGAGGAGGTTATACTCTGGAGACCTGTAAGTTCTCAGTTCTTCCAAGGTGGCACAATCAACAGAGAGGAGTTTACTGCTGTGCTGGCCTGCACTCTGGTCTGTGAGCTACCAAAGCTTTTCTGCCCAGGATCTTCAAGTAGAATTTCCTTTCTAGAGCCTCCACCAATTCCACTACTCCAGTAATCTTCCTCACCCCAGGATTGCCCCTCATTGATGCGACCTAGATCAGTAGCTGAATTCCCCCATGAGCTTTAAGCCCTTCTCCAGAAATGGACCCTGCTGCTGCCTGGAGCTAGGCCTACGGGAAGGCCCTGCTCCCTTCTCACCCAGTTGAAAAAGCTTTCTCACTGACCTTTGAAACTTTCTTTGGCATTTGTGGGTTAAGGGATCTGGGAACCATAGCTCTTGCTAGGGATTCTGTTCCCGAGGTCTGCTCTGGTCCTGTTCTTGCAGGTGCTTCATGGCCAAGGCTAGACTGTGCTCTGCTCTGCACCTTGTGTGATAGACTTTTCCTGTCAGTCTTCCAGGATGCCTTGGGCTTTAAATCTCTTTCAGTGTCATTTTGTGACATCTGTTCCTCTAGAATTTGTTTAGAGTCATTTTTTACAGGTATTTTATGGGCTGTGGGGGAAGAGCTAGAATAGGTGCATCTTTCTATGTGACCATCTTGGCTCTGTCCCCATTCTGGAAAATTAAAAAAAAAATATATCCATGAACTATGTTGATTAATATTCATTTACATATTATTTTAGAGAGGCTACATGGCACATGTAGGATAGAAAAACTGATTTCAGATTAAGGATAACAGGTTCAAGTCCTATGTTTTGTGTATTAATGGCACATCATTGAATCACTCAGTAGCTGAGATTACTCCTTGTAGCTAAAATTTTTGGAACAGTTCCTAATCTACTTTGAAAGAGGGAACTTCATGGAAAATGAAATCACCAAATCATAAGTGTGGCCATGTGTATAATTATATATGTGCATTTACCATTAAATATGAAATCTAATTTCAAATTGTGGGCATATACAATTTCAAACTAGATTCCCTATTTAACAAATATATACTTTGTTGCATCTCAGTTTCAGAGGCTGCATTGAGTGCATAATCATTTGCAAACACAAAATCATCCACCAACACTCCCTCCACTTTGGTCTTCACTTGTGGCCTTTTCAAATTGAAGAACTTACTATGAGTACGGTAATTGACCTTGATGAAGTGTTCATCCTCACTGAAAGCATTTGACAGCTTGATTGAAAACATCACGCTAAAAAATGTGGGAGGAAGCACACAGCCCTCTTTCATTCCTTTGGTGACTGGGAAGGCACGAGAGCATTGTGCACCATCCAGAAACCAGTCAAACATGTCATCATGAAATTGACGTACAATATTGATGAACTTCTCCCAACAACCAAGTTTTAACATAATTTTCCATAAGCCCTCATGACCATCAGTATCAGAGGTCTAGGTCAGATCTACAAATGTTGTGTACAGACCTCTATCGTGCTTCTGGCATTTCTCCTGGAGTTGTCAGGCAGCAAACACCATATTGACAGTTCCTCAGCCCTTTCTGAAGCCACATTGACTCTCAGGTACATGACCATCTTCCAGGTGAGAGATCAGCCTATTAAGGACTACTCCTAGCAAGAATTTTGCTGGTAATGACTAAGAGAGAGAGGACCTCTCCCCCACCCCCCCGTGATTGTTACAGGACAATCTATTCCCTTTACCTTTATAGAAATGGACAATGGAGACATCCTTGAACTCCTGGGGGATAACCTCCTATTGCCATATAACTTGGAAAATTTTGTATGAGCAATAGTCCCCCTACCTTGTAAATCTCTGCTGGAATAGAATCAGCACCAAGTGCTTTGCCGCATGAAAGGAGCCTAATGACCCTCTAAACCTCTTCTTCAGCTAGAAGTTCATTTAAGGAGGGATTGACTTCAACCTGAGGTAAATGGTCAATGGCCTCAGCATTGATTGATGATGGTCTGTTGAGAACACTATGGAAGTGTTCAACCCATCTTTCTAGGAGTGTGTACTTATCACTAATCAATGTGGCTCCATCAACACTGAGTGGTCGTGATATACCATAGGTGCATAGGTCCATAAAAAGCTTTCTGATAATCATAAAAGTTCTTTGTATTGTTGATATCAGCATAAAATTGAATTTCATGTGCCTTCTTACCGAGTCAGGAATCCTGAATCTGTCTAAGCCTTGCTTGTACTTTGCTTTTGATGGAATTAAATTCTGCTTTCTTAGAGGTGATGAACTATCCTGCTGGTATATCCTGTGGAGTTTTCATTTTCTGTTTAGCAGCTTCTGAATTTTCCCATCATTTTCATCAAACCAGTCTTGGTGTCTGACCCAGCTGAGCAAAGGCAGTGCTGCACACCAAATCTCTAAAAGTTGCCCATTCCTTCTCTGCTCCACTGTTGCCAACTGTGTGTTGGCTCAACTTTCCCTCCAAGTTAGCAACAAAGTGTTCATGCTCAGAGAAGCACTCTAATTTGTTGAAGCTGAGATGCAACAAAGTATGGGTCTATTCTCTGCTGCCTGTGCTAGATTTTGTCTAATAATTAACACAAAGAAAACACATGTGCTCCATCAGCCACCACCACACCATTCATAGGTGGTACCATCAGTTACAACAAATGGAGAAGTTTTAAATGAGGTAGATAAGTTCACTTAGCTTGGTAGTGTACTTTCCAGGGATGTACACATTGACAATGATATTGATGCATGCATTAATAGAGCTAGTTCAATGTTTGGGAGGCTCTGAAGAAAAGTTTGCGAGAGAAGAGGTATTAGACTGACTCCCAAACTGAAGGTCTGCAGAGCCATTGTGCTGATCTCATTGTTGTATGCCTGTGAAACATGGACAGTCTACCAGCCCCATACCAGGATTTCCTGGCAGGATAAGGTACCAGACACTGAAGTCCTTCCTCAAACTGAACCGTGAGTGCAACTCTGATGCTGGCCATGTTGTTCAATTGCAAAATGTACACCAGATGAAAAGACTATTTTAGGGAGAGCTCACATGGGGCAGGTGATCAAGTGGTGGTTAGAAGAAGCAATACAAGGACACTCTCAAGGTCTCTCTTAAGGACTTTGTATTTGAGTGTGCAACATGGGAGACACTGGCCCAGGACAAGTCAGCATGGGATGCCCACATCAGAAAGGGTGCTGTGCTGTATGAGCAAAGTAGAATTGAGATAGCAAAAAGTAAATGTAGGACGCACAAATTTGGAGTATACACTCCAAATATGCATGAAGATAATCTGTGCCCAACCTGGAGCAGAGCATTCTGAGCTCATATTGGTCTGATCAGCCACAATCAGACACACTGAAATTTCACTTTATCATGGTGACGTCATTTTGGTCCTCTTCAAGAACAAACGACAACAACCAACTAACTCATGAAAATCCAAACCACCTTTGGAAGTAGTGAAATTAGTAACAGTAACAGCACTTACATATAGTGCTTTAAAGTTCGAAACATGTCATCCAAATGGCAAAGTAGTATCACTCATCATAAATCCTAATGCGGATTTGCTTCACGGCATATAAAAGTTATTACTCGGAGATAGCCCTTTGGTGATAACCTGAATAATGACTTCATTCAGTGGCTAAGTGCTGTAACTTCAGGCATTAATGATGTTTTAAGCTTTGGGCAACAACAAAATATCTTTATAAACTGAGGGACAGTTAGATATTTGGTAAAGATCATCACAAGGAATAGCTCATTTTTGTCCTTTTATGTTGTTTTTAAACACCTTTCCTTTAGAAATGCTAGGCAATATACATTGGAGAAGTTGAACTATTAAGGAAATCTCATAGTCCAAAGACGATAGCATTTATAAATAACTTCAGAGATCAATAAGTGAAATTTTCAATGATTTTGAGATCATTTTGTAATTTTCCATATTCTAATCCTTTGAAGTAAATGATCAGTGTCTAGTGTTAATTCTAAATCAAAGAGGTTGCTTAAATAATCCATTACTATTCCCAAGAGTAATGAGGGACATTTCGTGCTGAGAATAAATCTGTCTTTACAAATCAGGATGTTACTTCTTGGGAGATAAAGGAAATGAGTTAAATCCTAATCAGTAATTATGAAAATCTAAATTCCAAGCAAATTTTCTGTATATATCAGTATATCAGAGTGATTTTTAAAAGTAAAAAATGGGGAAATATTGAAGAGATTGGTGGCATTATGAATGGATGAAGTATGAATGGATAATATACTCTCTATGAACACTCAGAGAAGGAGTATGGGTAGTGGAAAGGACACAAGATTTTGAAATATCTCAAAGTTTCAGTTCAAACAACAGCTTTTAGCATGACCTAAGTGTAGAGAGCCAATACTGATGGAGTCCGGAATGTGAGGTACTTGAGACTTGTGCTAGCATAAAGGCTGATGTTCTCAGAAAATTGCATCACCATTGTGATCCTGATAAGCAAGGACAAGATCATCCTGACCCTGATTGTGTACCCTGAGGTTATTAAGCAGAAGGAACTAAGATGCGGAAGTAAAAGATGTAAGCTAAAAATGTTCTCATGGGAATAACCTTGCTTGCTGGCTTGCTTAAGAGAGTATATACACTTGACCCTCATATCAATAAATCAGTGATGTATCAGTCATGTACAGATGATACAGGCTGGCCTAGTCCCTGCTGTTGTTATCTCTTTCTTTTCAATCAACCCCCGTGCCTCTGATCCTCCGATTGCTGGCACCTAAGAATGCGTCATTGAACTTCCCTAAGACTCAATGTCTATACCAGTAAAAAAAAAAAGATAGTAATGTTCTCATTACTTCTCTGACTTTATAGGATTGTTATGAAAAAGAAAATATGTGGTTCACAAGGTGCTATGAAATATGAGAGTTTAGCGTAGATAAAAGGCAAGTTACAAAACAAAAGTTTGAGTAGTTCATGACAGAACAGTCCCTCCAAGAGAGGTGAATAATATTCTAGTCTCCCTGAAAAACTGACAAAATATAGAGCTACATAAAGTCCATAATTTTTTTTCTCCAAATACTTCACTTCACTTCAGGAGTTGATAAAACAATGTTCTCCCACATTTCTCTCAAATTGGGTTTAATTTCAGCTTTCTTAACTGAACACATATCTATGGTCACAAGATGAGAGCTAGGGCAGTTACATGTTTATTTAATTTATTCAAAATATTCAAGCCTTGGATCACTGGAAAAATTCATAATTATTTGAAAGAAAATAATATGTTACAGTGTAAAAGAAAGTGTGCCAAGGAATATTAGGCTCATGAAGAACAACTAAATATTGATTTGATACTTCCTGAATAATATAGTCTAAAGCACTATAAAACTTACACAATCTTTATTGACTATTCAGAAGCCTTTAACTCAGAAAGTCTACATTTATGGCTTGTTTGTATACCACAGATATGTAAAAATAGATCTGAATATAATGAGAATATAAGAGAATTTGATACCTTTTTCTTATCCTTTCCAGTTGTAATTTCTCCTAAATAAAACTAAGGGGTGGCTTTCAAACTAAAGAGGAAGTTTGAATCAAAACATAATTATTTATCACATGATGTATATGGATGAAATCGGGCTATGTGTCTACCTCTCCAAACAAATTAAAAGAAATCATACACATTCACTACATACTTTCTTCTCTTGCTGTAATAGTTATTGATTCATATCATTATATCCTATGGATTCAAGTGTCTTAATATGACATATGCCAAGGTAAATTAGAAGTAAAGGTTTTGAGTTTGAATCTAATGGTCATCTGAAATCAATGAATGAAAATTTGACCTACCCATACCTTGCTCTCTTCCCAGTAAGATACTTTGATAAACAAATACATTAAGGGAAAGACTGTGACTGACTTATTGACTTATTGACATGAAATCAAATCTGAATGGGAAGTAGCAGTTTAAAGGAGTGAATACCTGTGCGATGTCAATCTTACCAAAAACTTTCAGAACTATAACATGGATCATAACAGATGGAAAACAGCATAAGAAATCCCACTGTTTCACCAGATGAACGTTGTTCTTTTATTCATACTTCCAATCTTTTAATCTCTCCCACAAAGAATTTAGAATCACTTATGGGAGAGAACTGAATTGGCAATTTAGTTCCTGGAGTATTAACAAATCTTTCAGGGGAAGAATAATGACTTAAATGCTGCTTTTAGTTGAAGATTCATTTTTTTCTTTGTGCTTATTAGGTTCAGACTTGGAAGATAGATTCTTTTGGTTTGTAACTTTAGCTCTTTCTTTTTTAGATTTTTTTTTTTACATTTAGATTATATTTTTCTAAGCTTTCGTACATTTTCTGGTGAATACAGCATAATCCTGCATTATTTCAATTGCAGACTCATTCTCCATCCTTCCCTAAGTAAAAGTTAGATGTTTTGTTTGATCCTCTACTTTAACTTCTTTCTCTTTGCCAGTACTCTCTGGCTCTTGAATTATGTATTTAGCTAATATTACAATGATTTTGTAACATGGTCATGCTTTTCCTCATATCCTAAAATCTTTGCAGTATCTCTACCTTCAATAAAGATGTTTTGTGCAATAAAGAACATTTTATAGCAGTTGGTTCCTTATTAGTGTTATGACTCTATAATGAAAATTTGATATAATATAGTTATATGATATTTCTGTCTACTGTAACAGCATCATAATTTTATATTATACTCACACATAGAAAAGTAAGTAGTGTGTCTATATATATATATATGTATATATATATATATGTATATATATGTGTGAGTGATGAGTTAAAATATTAGTCCTTCTAGTATTGTTGAATGTAACAGGTGAAATTAATGACATAAGAGAGCCTGGTTGCAACTGATTACTTAATAATATGGATTTTCTTTTATACCATGAGAAGCTAAACTAATGAGTTCTCTTTGGAGTAGAATTTATGGTTGTTTATTTCTACTGATTAACTGATTTTTTTTCTATCTGTGGAAACTATTTTTAGTCCATGTTCTTAATTCCGAATAAACACATTTGCTTCCACTATTGTGCTCTGAATATTTTGTAAGGATATTTTATTTTCTTCTAGTTCTCAGTTGAACAAAGGTTCTTGCACCAGTGTTCAATGTTCATTTTCACTGGGAACTCTTGTGGTGTAGTGATTTTACAGATGTAGATTTTTTTTTATTTAGCAATAAAGTCATTTTAATACATTTATCTGATTTTTATTTTCTTGATTTTGATATCATTAATGATGATTCTGCCAGCAATTCTTACTATAAATTTAGTGTTAGAAAAATGTCCTCAGCAAATAACTGTTTAAAAAGACCTATATACAAGTTACATGTGCAAGTATGAAAATATTCTAAAATTTAAGGTCTTAATTTATAGACTGTGGCTTTTTAAGTTTATTCCTTCTTATCTTTTTTATTTAATAATTATTGTTTTGAAATGTTTTAGAGGACATTGTTGTCCAGTTTTCTGACCCTCTTTAGAAATCTATCTATCTATCTATCTATCTATCTATCTATCTATCTATCTATCTATCTATCTAGATATAGCTCTATACATATTAGATACCTATATTCATTGACTCATTTATATTAACTTTTTGGGTACACCTAATAGCAGAGATCACTCTGGCATAATACCCACTTTATGACTCTAAGTAGTAGGCTGCCCCTTTTCCTTTGCTATATTCCTTTTGTAGGTAGTTACACTCCTCCCTTTAGTCTTAAGAAGAAATTCTTAACCTTTTTTGTCTCATGGGTCTTTTTGGAAGTCTGATGAAGAATATGTACCCCGTTCAGAATGTTTTTAAATACATAAAACAAAATGCTTGTTTTCATTTGGTTGTATCTGACTCTTTGTGACCTCATTTGGAGTTTTCTTGGCAAAGATACTAGAATGATTTGTCTTTTCCTTCTCTAGCTCATTTTACAGATGAGGAAATTGGGGCAAACAGTATTAAATACCTTGCCCAGGTTCACAGAGCTAGTAAATGTCTGAGGCCAGATTTGAACTCATGAAGACAAATCTTCCTGATTCCAGGTCCAGATTCTATCTGCTGAACAAACTAACAGCCCTAAAATAAAATACATACAATTGTAAAGGAGATCAAAAGTTGCTGAAGACATATTTTTCTCATCCATTTTCAGGGTCCCCTTGAAATTTACCTAAGAAACTCTTGGGAATTTTTCAGGTTAAAGAACTTTGGTCTAAGAATTTGTGCAAGTTTGTGCATGGATTTAGTATAGTATTCTCTGGTTCTGCCCCAATCCACTGAAAAAATTCACTTTCTTTCCTTCCCTACTGGATTTCAATGAAATTCTATCATATAAAGAGAACATGATTATGCAACTCCTTTTTTTTTATTAACATGGCAGGAGTAACTGAGGGAGATCCTCTGATTTGCTAGACCAGGATACTTTCTATGGAGATAAATGTATTCTCTGGCCTCTTTCAGAAAGCCAAGTGCTTGCATGCTCAATTACAAGAATTGTATTTTGTAATAATACAACAACTTCTAATTGGTCCTTGGAACTGAGAGTATGTGTTAAAGACTAGCCACCAAGGCAGGAAAAGCTTCCCCATTAAATAAGCTATAAAAGGAAGAAAAGAAAAATTCTACTCCCTCAGAGAACCTTTCTCAGCAGAGAACTTTGTGTCATGTTTCACTGAAAACAACAGTAACTAAGACCATTTGCTAGGAGTTCTCTTTCAGCCCTTATTACTCATTTCATGCCTCTCAATGGTCTTTCATTACTATCTCCTTCCACTCTATCTCATGAAGACATGGTTTTGCAACTTGACAGGCAAATTGCTCTATATACACAAGTGTTTCCTTTTCATCCTCTCTTCTCCATCAGATTGCTCCTAATATCATGGATACTCTCTAATCTTCTGTAGTCTCTCTGTGTCTACTAGCTATGTTCATAAGCCTACATGCCGTGTCCATCTTCTTGTATCAGTAAGTACCCCCACTTACACTGGGGGCCTGCTATCACAGGTTCTTAGTTCTACATTCATAAAAGGAAAGGCAGCTTTTAAGGGGTTAACAATCACTTTAACCAAGCACATATATCATTCATCTAGTTCAGGGGAGTCAGCACCCTGAACTTCAAAGAAAATACAGAGAAATCAAAGAATAACAGACATGGCTTCCTCCTCTGCCTGACTATAATCAAAACATACATCACAATTCACTAGACAGGTTCAACTGTCTGGCCATACTTTCCAGAGAGGGAAGCATCTGGATTTTCTGGATTTTCAAAGCCAGGGGGCTCCTTAGCAGCTTCCCAGAGTCCTTGTCTGGTCAAACAAACACTTCCAGTCAGTAAGCCCCAAAATAAAACTATACCTCAGAGTCTAGAAGGCTAGAAGGCATTGAAAACCAGTGTCTCATTAACAAAAGATGTGGACCTTGCTACAAATCTTCCCAGGCTCAGCAATGGGTGGGAAAGATACTCCTTAATCACATTATTCAGAGGCACTTTTAGTAAAACAAAAACAACCACAGATTCTACTTTGCTTGGCCTTACACTCCACCCATCCAGGATTCTTGGCCTTACAATCTAAATTGCCGTGTATCTGGGAACAAATAGGCATGAAAATTTCTTAAAGTACCACATAACAACTTATTACCAGGGTGACCATATGGCTTTAAACAAACACAGAGTTATAGGCATAACATAACATTATTCTTTGAGGAGAGCGCAACCAGCTCCTCCTTCCTCAATCCCAAACAGAAAGTCCAACCAAAGTCCTCTTGGGGGCATGTCCTCACCACCCTGAACTCTGAGGTATAGATTCTGATGATCCTGCTTGCAAGTCCTGAGGGGCAGTTGGGCAACAAAGCCATCAAGGTGGGGTCCTAGGGAGTACATACCACTTACTTCCCCCCACCCACCATAGGCAATTCCACCTGCTTTGTCCCAAACTGTTCCAGGAGAGCACTCAAAAGAGCACACTCAGTGCCTTGCTGCATAGTCTCAATATTGCCCCAGGGCTAAACTCCAAGTTCCTGGGTTCCTCCTCCTCCACTCCCAGTTCCCTCCTGGGTCTGTGGGAAGACAGTTCTGCACTACTTTTTCTCTCACCTCACCAAGGTCAGCACACAGACCATTTTCTGCTTCAGCTCAGTCCTTCAGCATGAAGTTTTCTGCTCCTGTTCCAAGGCTCTGCATACAATAAAATCTCAGAGCATTCCCTTCTCTAGCATAGTCAGGAGCTGGGCTAATCCACTTGAGAACAGACTCTGGTCATCCTCGCCTCCCAGGGCACCACAGAACCTTAGCCACCACAAATGGGAAACAACAGACAATTATCCCAGTCCCACAAAACCCCATATTTTCCTTTTAATTTATACACTTCTCCATCATCAAAAACTGTCATTTGATTCTCCTATCCTTGTTAGGCTTCATCTTATATCTCTTCTTCCTCTTATGACTAAACTCCTTGACAAGATTGTCTAGAAATATTATCTCCACTTCTCACTTTCTTGATAATTCTCTGCCTTCTGGCTTCTTATTTCATCACTCAACTGAAGTTATTGCTCTAGACTGTTAATAATCTCTTAATTTAGAAATCTAATGATTTTTCTCAGTACTCCTCCTTCTTGACCATTATACAGCTTTTGGCACTGTTGTGCCCCTTATTCTCCTTACTATAACCTTTTCTCTACGTTACTTTCTCTGAGTTCTCTTCCTGACCAGTCCTTATCAGTCTCCTTTGCCAGATTTTCATCCAAGTTACACCCACTAACTATAGATATTGCAGGATTCCGTCCCATTCCTGCTTTTCTTTTTCCTCTATGCTCTTTTATTTGCTGATTTTATCCAGTCTGATGGATTTAATTTTCATCTTATGATAACGTTTTTCAGAGCTCTTTATCTAGCCATTACAACCTGTTTCCTGATCTCTAGTCTCAGATAGAAATCTCAAACTTAAAATATGCAAAACTGAACTCATTGTGTTTTTCCCCAAATCTTCCTCTTTTCTTATTTTCCCTATTACTGTATTACTATACATATATACATACATAGACATAGACATAGACATATACATACATATTTATATATGATTTCTATACTCCACTGTGTGTGGTGCTTGTGTGTGTGTGTGTGTGTGAGTGCAAAAGCTTATTCTTCCCTCTTTGAATCAATTTCAATGAGACTGCCATTGCAAAAGCTCTTCCTTGTACAGCTCTTCAATACAACATAATTTTCCCCATTCTAACTCTCCCTTCCCTCTTTTCTCAGTATATCCCTCTTTTTCACCCCTTAATTTAGTCTGAGATCATCCCAACATAGCTAATTCACACCTATGGCTTCTTTCTATGTAGACTCACTACTGTCTGCCCTAACAATGATAAAGTTCCTTGGAATTGCATGTATTATTTTCCCATATAGGAATGTAAGCTGATTAACTTTATTGTGTCTCATAATTTCTCTTTCACGTTTATCTTTTTATGCTTTGTTTGAGTCTTGTATTTAAATGCTAAATGTTCTGCTCAGCCCAGATATTTTCATCAGGAATGGTTGAAAGTCTTCCATTTCATTAAATATTCATACTTCTTCTGGAAGTATTATACTCAGTTTTTCTTGGTAGGCTATTCTTGATTGTAATTCTAGGTCCTTTGCCTTCTGAAATATCATATGCCAATCCCACTTCTTTGAAATGGAAGTGGCTAAATCTTGTGTGATCCTGGCTGTAGCTACATGTTATTTGAATTGTTTCTTTCCAGCTTCTGGTAGTATTTTCTCTTTACTGGGAGCTTTGGAATTTGACTATTATATTCAGTGGAGTTTTAATTTTGGGATGAATATCAGGCCACTGGAACCATATGGCTCTGGAGAAAAAAGGGAAGTTGTTGACCTTGCACAGCCCTCCCTCATTCAAATCAAAGTCAAATGCAAATCATGTCATCATCTTGATATCATGGTTCTCCTCAAGAATGAAGGACAAACAATGCGTGTAACAACTCCTCTTCTCTTCTCTTCTCTTCTCTTCTCTTCTCTTCTCTTCTCTTCTCTTCTCTTCTCTTCTCTTCTCTTCTCTTCTCTTCTCTTCTCTTCTCTTTTCTTCTCCCCTCCCCTGCCCTCCCTTCCCTTCCCTTCTCTCTCTCTCTCTCTCCCTCTCTCTCTCTCTCTCTCTCTCTCTCTCTCTCTCTCTCTCTCTCTCTCTCTCTCTCTCTCTCTCTCTCCTACTCTACCCAGGGGAAGCTACACTTCCACGGCCAAAAACAGTTTTGTTTTGTTTTTTCCTTTAGGTTTACTGGCTCGATTTCTTGCTCAAAGATCTAACCTGACACCCAATTCATTGTGGAGCTCACAGACTAGACTGCATGTCCCCACCCACCTAGCACAGAGTGAATGTAAATACTAAATGGTAACTGTTTCTCTTTTACCCAAGAACCCTTATGATCTTCCCCTCCAAGTTTTATTTATTTATTTATTTATTTATTTATTTATTAAAGGGGCCATCCCTTGATTAACTACTTAAAGAAGCCTATTCATTAAATGGGTGCATCTCACTCAAAGCGAGAATGTAATAATACCTTAACCTAAAAGGGACAAGGTCACACATTGCATCCTGGACCATCTGCAGTCATCCTGATGAATAGTAGACCACTGGAGCCATATGACTCCGGAGGAGAAAGTGAGGTTGGTGACCTTGCATAGTCTTCCCTCACTCAAATAAAAATCAACTGCAAGTCATGTCATCATATTGATGTCATGTTCCTCTTTGAGAACAAAGGACAAGCACACGAACAATAATTTTGGGATGCCTTTCAAGAGGTGACTGGTAGCTTCTTTCCATTTTAATGTTTTCCTCTGATTCTATAATATCATGGCAGTTTTCCTTGATGATATATTGAAAAATGATTTCTGGGCTTTTTTTATCACAGTTTTCTGGTAGTCCAATAGTTCTTAAATTATGACTTTTCAATCTCTTTTCTGGGTGAATTTTTTTCTATTGAAATGTTTCACTAGTTTTGTCTACTTTTTCATTATTTTGATTTTATTTTATTGTTTCTTTATGTCTCTTGGTGTTATTAGCTTGCACATGCTAAATTCTAATTAAAAAAATTTATATTTCATTGAGCTTTCGTATCTCCTATTTGGCTTATTCAGCCTTTTAAGAAGTTCTTTTCTTTAATGAATTTTTATGCTTTTTTATGATTGGGCCAATTCTGTATTTTAAGATGTTATTTTATTCAGAATTATTTGTGTACTTTTTACAAAGCTATTAATTCTCTTTACATAATTTTCTTGAATCACTCATTTCTCTTCCCATTTTTCCTCTACCACTCATTTCATTCTTTAACTTTTTCAGGAACTATTGCTGGATTTCTGTTTCTTTGAGTATTTGGTTGTAGCTATTTTCAAATTGTTGTCTTCTTGAGTTTCTGTCTTGATTTTCCCTTCCATCCTAACTTTTTATGACCAAGTCTTTTTTTGTTGTTTGTTTATTTTTCCCAGCCGTCTTTAGTGTTTGTGGGTTGAGAAGTCTGGAATCCACAGAAGCCACCATAGATTCAGTCCCCTAAGGCCTGCTCCAGTTCAGTATGCACCAGTGTGACCCATGATGAACCTCGCTCCACTCCCAGCCCAGTGCAATAAACCCCTCCTATGGACCTTCCAGAATTGTCTTGGGCTAGAAATTTGCCTCAATCTCATGTTCTGTTGCTCTGGCTGCTCCAGAACTTGTTTAGAGTCATTTTTACAAGTTTATTGAGAAGTTTAGGGGGAGAGCTGTAGCAGGTCTATTTCTAATCTGCCATCTTGGCTCTGCCTTCCCCCTGCCCCCACCTTATCCCCACTCCTGTTTATTTCTTTTCTTAAACACCAACAAATGAACTACAAGTCTGATAGATAGAGGTTTTTGGAGTATATTTGGGACACTAAATGAAAATTTAAGCTTATATAAGGTCTTTTTACTAACTACTATTGGTACTAGTACTAACTTATCATCATTATTATTATAATTCTCAAGCTCTCATGAATTTTAGAGGTGGGGAGTTCCTGAGTTAAAACCAGTTGGCTAGCAATAATTGCCCTCAAAACTTCGTTTTCTCAATTCCTCATTAAGAGAAGCAACTTGGAAGCTTGTGTACCTGAAGGGACTAACAAATACAAAACTGTGTCTTGCCTTACCAGGAAACTCAGTCAGCATAATTGGTCAGAGGGAAAAGTGAAATATTTTTCTGCAGTCTTATGAAGATGCTCAATTTCCAGAAGAGTATAATAGATGTCATGTGTTCTTATTTTCGGTTTGAATTTTTAAATATTTCTTTTGTGATGTAGGAAACTGATGCATGTGATATAAGTAATATCTACTTGAGTTTCAGCTCTGTAGTCTAGGCCAGGGATGAGGTCACATGTGGCCATCTGTATCCTTTGGTATGGTCTTTTGACTGAGCCCAAGTTTTATAGAACAAATCCTTTTATTAAGGAGATTTGTTCTCTGAAGTCTGGATTTACTTGGACTGCACTTGAGGACTTAGAGGGTCACATGTGGCCTCAAGGCCACAGGTTCCCCACCCCTGGGCTAGGCTATGTCAGGCTTCTTAGTACTAGAAGCCAAATTGCTATAGGAAGGTTCTCCAGAAGGCCATTGCTACCTTACCACCAAGGGGTTAAGCAATGGTAGGAATAACATTACCAACATCCATTAGAGTCTTAGCCACCTATAATGATGTAGTTTTTTCCCTTAAAAACAGAAACCTATCTGAGGTACAACCAAAATGAAAGAGTAAAAGCAGAAACTTTCCTGAATTCTCACCCAAAGTCTTCCAAATACATGTAAAAATGACTCTAAAAAATCTATACTTCGAGAACCCACAAAATGACAGAGTAAAACAAATCCCCAATCCAAGATAACTTGGAAAGTCTAAAGGAAGGGCCTTTCACACCAGGCAGGGAGCAGAGCTCAGTCCAGCATGGGGCAGACCTGCCTAAATAGGTCACAGTAAACCTTAGGGAACTGATTCATTGGCAACTGTGGCATTTTCCAACTTCTCAAACCACAAATGCCAAAAAAGGTTCAGTGGGAAACTCTATGGGACCTTAGTGAAAGAAGAGCTTATGTTCTGGTCATGTGTGGCCCCAGTACCTGGGTGATAGGAGTGGTGATGGCAATGGCAGCAGCAGCAGCAGCAGCAGCAGCAGTGGCAGCTGCTTATAGACCTCTGGGTCCTCCAGGTATTGAACAACTTACACAAAATCCCTGAAGCCTGGGATAGGATATCCATTCTCACCTGTGACCTACTACAAATAGAAGCAGAGTCCTAACTTGACAAAGAATTACAAAGTCAAGTGTTTGGCTGGGAAGATGTTAACATTGTTAAGGAACTCAGACTATAGAATCTTACTTTGGTGACGATGAAGATCAGAGCATACAACCAGAGGAGGACAACAGAGACAAATCTCCTACATCTAAAGCCTCTGAGAGGAATACGAATGGATCATAGACCATGGAAGAGCTCAAAAAGGATTTTGAAAATCAAATAAGGAAAGCAGAGGAAAAATTGGGAAGAAAAATGAGAACGATGGATGAAAATCATGAAAATCATGTCAACAGCTTACTAAAGGAGACCCTAAAAAAATACTGATGAAAATAAGACCTTAAAAATATGCTCACCCAAATGGCAAAAGAAGTCCAAAAAGCCAATGAGGAGAAGAATGCCTTAAAAAGCAGAATTAGCCAAAAGGAAAAGGAGGTCCAAAAGCTCACTGAAAAAGATAATTCTTTCAAAATTAGAATGGAGCAAATGGGAGCTAATGACTTTATGAAAAATCAGGAAATTATGAAACACAACCAGAAGAATGAAAAAAGATGAAGACAATGTGAACTATCTCATTTAAAAAAAAAAAAAAAAGAACAACAACAAAAAAAACAAAACATTGACCTGGAAAATAGATCCGGGAGAGATAATTTGAAAATTATTGGGCTATTTGAAATTCATGATCGAAAAAAGAGCCTAGACATCATCTTTCAAGAAATTATGAAGAAAAATTGCCCTGATAGTCTAGAAGCAGAGGGTAAAATAGAAATTGAAAGAATCCACTCATCATCTCTGAGAACAGATCCTAAAAGGAAAATTCCTAGGAATATTGTATCCAAATTCCAGACTACTGTATCCTTCCCAGATCAAGGAATAATGATGGCAAGCATTGCAATTCAAGTATTGTGGAAATACAATTAGGATAACACAAGATCTAGCAACTTCTATATTAAGGGGTCAAATGAGTTGGAATATGACATTCCCAGAGATCAGAAGAGCTAGGATTAAAACCAAGAATCATCTACCCAGCAAAACTGAGTATAATCTTTCAGGTGAAAAATCAATTTTCAATGAAACAGAGGACTTTCAAGCATTCTTAATGAAAAGACCAGAGTTGACTAGAAAATTTTACTTTCAAATACAAGAATCAAAAGAAGTATGAAAAGGTAAACAGGAAAGAAAAATCATAAGAGAATTATTCAATTTGAACTGTTTACATTCCTACATAGAAAGATGATATTTGTAACTCCTGATGCCATGAGTAATTAATTTTTTTTCTTTTAACTTATTTTTTTCCAATTAACAAAAATCTGTTTCCCCCTCTCCCCTCCCTTCCTATTTCTGTACTACAGGAAGGGAGGTAGAGAAACAAAATCCTTGTAACAAATATGCATTATCAAGCCCCTCCCTCCAGAAAGAATCCCACATTTGCTGTGTCACAAGATATATATTTCATTCTTCATCTGATATTAGGAGAGGAGTAGTATGCTTTATCAGAGGTCTCCTGGAATTGTGACAGGTGATTGCTCTAATGAGTCCCAAGTTTTTCAATTGTTTTTATTGGTTTTCTTGTTATTTTGTCAATAGCTTTTCTGGTTGTTCTCACTTTCCTATGCTTGAGTTAATACAGTCTTTACACATTTGGTTGAAAATACAACTTTTGTCACTTTTCATGATTAAATAATATTCTATTACATTCATATATCAGAATTTTTTCAGTCATTCTCTAACTTATGGGTCCTCCCTTAGCTTATACTTCATTGCTACAACAAATAGAGTGGCTATACTTTTATACATAGAGATCTTTTCTGTCTATCTTCATTATTTTTAGGGTTCAAATCCAGTAGGTTTTCAGGTCAAAGACAATACACGATTTAGTAACTTTTGAGTCGTGGTTCCAAATTTCTTCCATAATGGTTAGGCCAATTCACAGCTCAACTGACAGTATATTCATGTAGCTATTTTTGGACAATCCCTACGATAATCAACAATTTCTTTTAGTTGTTGTCATGTTTGCCAATCTTAGTGGTATAGTATGTCACCTTATATTTGTTTTAATTTGTGTAATTAGTAGGTAAAAATTCATGCTCCATGTTATTAAGTTCTGGAGACATTTTTCTGGAAAAGAACCTAAAACCATGAGCAGTAGTCATAAGCACAGACAAGAAATGAATGAACCCCCAAATGAGCACAGACTGGACATACATGGTACCTTTTTGTTTAGGAAACCAAACTCCCTCTTTTTTTTTTACAGGGAAGATTATGAACCGATATTTTCAAGGAATCAGTTTTGTTTTTTCAGATTGAGACATAAGTAAATAAGGAATTTATTATATGGCACTTGAAGATTTATCAAGAGAACCTCAGAGTTCTCCCCCACAAAAATAAATCTGATAATAATCCTTTGTTAATTTTGTCTGTGTTTGCTAGCAGCTACTGGGTGCTTTGTTCTGGCTGTATCACTAACCTCTCACTCCATACTTAAACTCAGAGTTTGCCATTGTTTTATTAATGTCTAACAACTGCAGAATAAAATTATTTGCAAATGGCTAGTTTTGTCCCACCCCACATGCTGGCCACATCCTATCTTTCCCTATATTAGCTATACCTCCTTCCCTGTTTTCCCTATTTCCAACATAGTCATAGGTTCATTGCCAGGCATAAGTAGGCAAGGATGGATGGGAAGCAGGTCAAGCATATCTTAATGATACCTTTACCATCCCTCCCCCCCCAGTCAGTTTTGACATATTTCACTTCCTCCTTTGTAACAAAATAAAACAATTAAGCAAAATTGATCAACAAAAGTGATTGCCTTTAATTGTCTATGCAACAATCTACATTCATTGTTCCTCATCTTTCTAGTACTAAGAGAAAGGTGTATTTAAAGCTGTCTTCTCCAAAACTGAGACTGGTCTTTGCAATTAGTCTGAGTTCAACTTTTTTTTTCATATTTTTTCACTGACTTTGAATTGACTTTCATTGACTCAAAATAGTCATTTTGTACATTTTTCTCCTGGTTCTTCTTTCTACACCTTATTGTTATTTGCATAATGCTGAAGTAAGTTTCAATAGGATTACAACATTTTAATGAAACACAATCCGGATGAGATATACAGTCCAAAAGAGAGGTAAGACATCAAAGACAAATAGAATAAGCAATGTTACATGATAAAGACAGTCAATTTTTTATGACTAACGACTGAGGTTCTAGGGACACGTTGAGGAAACCAGGGGATCAGGGTTAAGTGGGACAGATTATAAAAATGCAAAAAAAAAAAGTTCTAAAATTAGCATTTTTTCCATTTCTATAACTCCAGTGGCTTATTACATTTCTGATGGGATGAGTCAATTCCTAGAGTCTGACTCTGAAATGATAACATGGATAACTATGACATTTAAAGATTGTAGTTAATATTTGATAATTAGCATTAGCAATTCAGGATGTTTTCAATTCAGATATAATGACTTTCTCCAAATCAATTGAGCTAGACTTGTCTGACATGAATAATTATGTCTGTTTAGTAATACATGATATACTTGGTAGTTATTTTAGAAGGGATTTTGTAATGTGATTTATTTTGTTTTACATACCCAACATCTTGATGATGCTTTCTAGGTTGGGGTTGGTTATCTTAGCCCAAATCAACGTCTACATTTGACATTCTACAGTTGTGGAATTAGAACTAATGGTGCCTTCAAAGGCATTAAATTTGATCATTTTCTTTGTCTCGTCCCTTTTGGTTTGATTCCTTCGAAAATGGTATCCAGTGAGAGACAATGTTGAAAGGGGAGACAACTTAGTCCCTTTTCAAGGACTCAAGACAAAATGTGGCCCTATGAAATAGTACATTGTCACAAACCTCTGTATTTCCTCACATTTTAGAAGAGTTTGGACGGGTCAGGAAAACAAGAATCCAGGAGCTTGAGAAACAGGATCCCAGGAATCAAAGTCCATGGCAAGTGTAGCAGCACCCACAACACTGATTTTCCAAATAGGAAGGAGCGACCTTTTGCACCTCAGTTGTAGGTTAACCAAAGTCTCATAAGGCATTGGTGGCTATGCTTAATTAGACTGTGTGCTTTCAAGAAAGACTAAAAATAGTCAGAAAATGAAAAGGCAGAGCCTCTTTAATAGGAGATGGTAATTGTAAAATGTATGTGTGTGTCTCCCTGTATAGATGCATATACACACATATTTGTATGTATGTACGTACATGTGTATTCATGTATAATACGTGTATATATGTATGTGCACATACATGCACATATATACACACGTATATATACATACATATATATACACATACACATACATATGCACACATATACACACAAACATATATATATGAGGGTGCCAGCTTCATGAAAAAGCAAATTCATATCTTTTCTTATAAAAAGAGGCAACTCAGCTGTGGCAAAAGCATAGAAGATGATACAGTAAGATTACCCCCTCTTTTACTATAAGTTTAATCTGTGCAGTAAGTTGCAGAAGGAGGTTCTGTGATCACTTCATCTTCCTATATACTAAGTTATGATATGAAAAAGTATCATCATCATGATCATTATGATTACGTCATATGGAATATATGGAATTGATATTTCCCTTGTAACTTCACATAGGACGAGGGATGGACTTGTTGGCTATGGCTATCATGAGGTGGAGCCATTATTATATGATGGTACTATAAAAGGGAATCAGTCATAGAATTGGGCTTTTTTCTTCCCTTTTCAGAGAACAGTTAAAAGAACTACCTTTTCCTAGGCCTCTTCTGCCATCTGGTCTCTACATGAAACACCAACTCCCCTCTTTCTCAACTGTAAAATTGAACTTGCCTCTGGTGTACCTCAATGTTTTCTATTCCAGGCCCTAAAATCTAGCCTCCACAATACTTTTTTTTTCTTCCCCCACAGCTCATAAAATAACTGCAAAAATGACTATAAACAAATTCTAGAGCAGCAGAAGCCACGAAATGACTGAGTGAAAGAGATTTCCAGCCCAAGGTAGCCTGAAAGGCTGACAAGAAAGGCCTATCACATGGGGCACAGAGCAGAACATAGCACACAGAGCCCAGACCAGCCTTGGTCATGCAGCACCAGCAGGAACAGAACTAGAAGAAGCACCAGAGCACATACCAGGAGAGGAGTAAACTCCTCTACCTTGACTGTGTCACCTTGGAGGAACTGAGAACTTTCAGGTCACCAGAATATACCCCCATATGGACAAAGGATACAAAAGTCAAGTAACTGACTGGGAAACACACACACACACACACACACACAGAGTGCATTAAATAGGAAAGGATGATATTTTAAAAAATAAAATTAAAGGGTGAGAGAAGAATATATTGAGAGAAGAAAGGGAGACATGAAATGGGTCAAATTAGTACTAGTACCAGTAGTAGTTAATAAAATTATCACTCATAAAAGAGGCAAGAAAAAGCTTTTTCAGTGGAGGGGAAAATGGGAGAGATGAGATGGAAAACTGAAGCTTACTCTCATCACATTTGATTTAAGGAAGGAATAACATGCACACTCAATTTGCTAAGAAAATCTATCTTATACTACAGGAAAGTAGGAGAGAAGGGGATATGTGGGGTGAAGGATAGTAGAAGGGAGGGCAAATGGGAGAAGGGAGCAATTAGAAGTATACACTTTTGTGGAGGGACAAGGTCAAAAGAGAGAATAGAATAATAGAATAAATGAGGGGCAGGATAGGATGGAGGGAAATATAGTTTGTCTTTCAGAAGAAGAATATTATGGAAATCATTTGCAAAATATACACATATAAAGCCTGTATTGAATTGCTTGCCTTCTCAGTGGGGATGGGTGGTGAGGGAGGAAGAGAGAGAAGTTGAAACTCAGAGGTTTAGGAAAGAATGTTGAGAATTGTTTTTGCAAACAACTGGGCAATAAAAAATACAGGAAATGGAGTGTAGAAATTTATCTTAACCTACAAGAGAAGAAAGAAGATAAGGATAAGGAAATAGAGGGCAGATTGATTGAAGGGTTAATCAGAATGCATGGCGTTTTGAAGTGGGGGAGGGGAGAAATGGGGAGATAATTTAGAACTCAAAATTTTGTGGAAATGAATTTTGAAAACTAAAAATAAATAAATAAATATTAAAAAATTAATATAAAAAAGTAGTCTCTTTGAAGTTAGGAACTTTTAAATATGTTTTTATTTGAATTCCCAGAACTTTCTCTCTCTCTCTCTCTCTCTCTCTCTGTCTCTGTCTCCCTCTCTCTCTCTCTTTCTGCCTCTCTCTCCATCTGACTACTCTCCCCATCACCATCACTGTTTACTTTGAAGCAGAGTAATATGTAAGTTTTATATGCTCACATCCATTTAACTGAAGAGAAATGTCTAGATTCCCAGGCAACAGACCCATTCCTAGAGTAGTAGTGGCAGAACTTCACATGTTTTCAGTGATTTGTTCCCAAATAAGGGGAACTACACAGGCAAGTAATCAGAGTCCTTGAACCACAGCCACCTAGAGATAGAGAATGAAGGTTGTTCCTTGTCAGCCCCAATTTGGTGGCTCTTTACTAGCAACCCAATTAAGTGAGTTCTGGAACCTAACTTCCAGGAATAGAGAAAGAGTATTATGTTTGTATTCCCATGGAACTGAAAGAACAACAAGGAACTAAAGTGATGTTATGGGAACCAAAAAGAAAAACACAAAGCAAACAAAGAAACTTGACTTTTGTTTTTGCTGTTTTTGTGAGGTCTTTAAATGGTGCAATACTGACTGGAAGGGTCTTCCATCTCTCGCATCCCCATTCAGCCAGTCAACACACATTTATTAAGTACTTGGTATATGCCATGCATTGCACTAAGCATAGAGGATAGAAGTTTAAAAAATAATGGCATTCTTTCCCTCAAGGAGCTTACAATCCAATGGGTGTTCTCCTACTGGAATATATCTGAACTCTCAGATTTTTCACAATTGGTTGAATTCCTGTATGAGCTCTTGGTGTGGAGAAGGTGTGACAGTCACTGTAATGTTAGGGAAATGTGTTGCTCAATTAATCACCCCAAGTTACCTTCCAGGGATAATCCACACATGTAAATCTCATAATGCAAGATTAACATGGAAAGCTGAGACTGAGGTTGAATTCATCAGAATGTCATGGAACAATAAGGTGATTATCTTCCTAAAAACCTCAAGTTCATTTTTATTTTGTAGGAAACGCAATCATTTGGCCTGTATGATTTACAGGTCCTAGAAGTACAATGAAATTTACCACAGAGAAATAATTACATCAATTTATATGACTGTAATGGTAACTATGTGAGTTTAAAGATCTCACCTATTAATGAGCTGCCCATTAAGAAAAACTTGATGAAGAGAGGTCCACACTTTTTGCTAATTTTCTAATGAGACACTGGTTCTCAAGGGTGTGTTGCTCTCCGGCTCTGGAAAATACACTGAGGTGAGGTTTTACTCTTGGGCTTAGTTTTTGGAAGTGTTTGTTTAGCCAGAGGAGAGTCTGGACAACCCCCACATACCGCTCCCCTCCCCCCATTCTGGCTTTGAAAAACCATATGTCTGTACTTCTCTCTCTGGTAACTATATACGTATGGTCAGACAGTTATCTGTCTGTTGATCTGTGATGTTATATACTGCTTATGTCAGGCAGCTGGAAGTCCTGTCGATTTTGATTTCTCCATAGTTTTCCCTCTGTACTAAGTGAATGTTACATGTGCTTCATTAAAGTAACTGTTGACCCCTCAAGTTGCTTTCCTTTTAGAAATGCAGATATAAGAACCTGCGATAGCATGCCATCCTGAATGTGTCATGGTGCTTGCTTTTACAACGGGCTACTGTGGGACAGCTCCAGTCCTCTGCCACAGCAAGAGGAATCCTCCTTAGCAATTTTCCTCACCTCACATGCTATGAGACTGTTTGCCCTGTCTCCTGATCCTGCTGATCCAGGATTTTTCTGGGGAAATATTTTATGGTTCTTTCAAGGTCAACAAGGGGAGGAGGAGAGAGCATTTACTGATCACTCTGCCATTTTGGCTCCCATGTACTAAGGCATAAAAACCTCACAATCCAGTGCAGAACGGCAGAGATAGTCCATGCATTCTTCTCAGATGACAATGCAATAAAAATTGTATGTAATAAAAGACCATGGAAAGCTAGACCAAAAATTAGTCTAATCTAGTAATCTAATCCTAAAGAAGGAGTGAGTTAAACAACAAATCATAGAAACAATCAGCAACCTCATTCAAGAGAATGACAATAATGAGACCACCTGCCAAATCTTTGGGATACTGCAAAAGCAGTTCTTAGGGGAAATTTTATGTCTTTAAATACCTACATGAATAAAATACAGAAAGAGGAGATCAATGACTTGGGCAAGTAGTTGAAAAAGCTCAGAAAAGAACAAACTGAAAATCCCCAAGTAAATAATGCCAAATTAGAAATATTGAAAACCAAAGGAGAGATTAATAACATTGAAATTAATAAAACTATTGAACTAATAAATAAAACTAAGAGTTGGTTTTATGAAAAAACCAATAAATTGAGAAACTTTTGGTCAATTTGATTAAAAAAAGAAAGAAGAAAACCACATTACCAATACCAAAAATGAAACGGGTGAATTCACCTCCAATGAGGAGGAAATTAAAACAATGATTAGAAATTGCTTTGCCCAACTTTATGCCCATAAATTCAATAATCTAAATGAGATGATTATTTTAAAAAATTTAAATTGCCCAGATTATCAGAAGAGGAAGTTGAATACTTAAACAACCCTATCTCAGAAAAAAGAAATTGAAGAAGCCATCAATGAACTCCTTAGGAAAAAATTTCCAGGGCTGGATGAATTTACAAGTGAATTCTATCAAACATTTAAAGAACAATGGCCTACTGTGAATCCTTTATTAATTCTTAAAAAATGTTTTCTTTAGAATAAAATAAAGTCTGTCCCTTACCTGATATACATTGTTACCTTTAGTGCTTGTATAGAATCTTGAACTTGTTGTTACTCACGTCTCCAAGAGATGTGAACAACATAGAAAAAGCTTAAATTTTTAATATGCTGATATCTTCCAGATAAATTCTAAATAAGGCAAAGGGAACCAAAGTCGTGGTTTTGAGAAGCAGAACAAATTGGAACTGATCCATGTTAACATAGAGTTTAGGATTGTGAGGCATAGCTACATCGATTGCAGGAGCAACCATGAATTTGTTTATTTGTTCATGCCCAGAAAAATATAAAGACTGATGTACAAGGCCTATCAGGAAGACACAACAGAAGATATAGCTCTTCCTAGATCTTTTCCCAACATTCGGAAGCTACTCCTGTATAGTATTATCATCTAAGATTTTAGGGTAGACATCTTTTTGAAGATTTGACTCTGTGGCAGGCTAAGGGAGAAAAAAAAGCTTTTCAGTAGAAACACAGTAAAACTGCCCTTAAATTAGTTTGTTTGTATATGAGTATTTGAGGGATTGTAGTGCAACAAAGTGGTTTTCTTCCATTTGTGTTCCACTATGTTTATGTGTATGTACATATGCACACGCATTGATTTTTTGTTGCCACAGTTACATACTGAAGATATTTCTAAAATATCTTAAAGCAATACTTTTCAGTCCCATCTAACACTAACCCTTATTTACCTACTTAATGATAGCTGGCAATACAAGCTTTTTTTCTCTCTCTGATGATTCCAGGGACCATTTGAAACCTGATTTCCTAGAATGAGCATGATTTTAGGGGTGTCTGATGCTGAAGAAAGGAAAAAAAAATGTTAATCTAATTAAGCTAAGGATACTTTAGTAACCTGATTATAAAGCAATTGAATAGATGAAGGAACAGAAAGGAAACTCAGATTTAGGCTTAGTTTATTTTTTTCTTCGTTTTGTTTGCTTAGTAAACACTTATTAAGTATCTCATACATTCAATGTGTTCTGCTGGCACTCAAGAAAGATTGTATGTTTTGACAGTTGTGTGTAGGGAGTTGAACTTTATGGGGAGAAATGTGAGCAGAGAGCAGAGAGGCTCTTAGGCTGAATTTTGCCCAAGTGATTTCTTTGGAAGTTCAGGAGTTAGGAAAAAGAAATAAAATCTTATTGATATTGGTTTCCCTTTTTCAAAAGCCTTCTAAAGTCAGGAAAAGACTTTTAGCCTCCATAAAAACTTAAAAATAACACTCCTTTCTGGGGTTGGTAGAAAGGAAGTGGGAGATGCTCTGATCATCGTGCCATTATACAGAGAAATCATTTTGTAGGCAGTGGAGCAAAGGATGGTGGCAAATTAACATGTCACACCAAAAAGGAAAAGAATATGAGTGGATAGGTATTAAGAAGACTGATTCTGTTTAAAATCCAAGAATGGGGGCCAGAGGAGAGGGACTGAGATATCTCTTTCCTCCTGCTGCTTCTCAAAATATGAACTTTCTCCACTCTGAACAGACAACCTTCCCACATACCTACCTGTAACAGGAGAAAAGCAGACATGCTCACAGTAGTGCTCAATAGCATCGACTGCATTTGAATCCGATAGAGTTTTTGCTTTTCAGCTATTCTTTTCATAGTTAAGTATTTACTGAGCATCTGTTATTTTCCTAGTCCTGGTCTAAGCATTGCACATAAGATATATTAGAAGAATAAACCATGGTCTCTGTCCTTAAAAAATGTTATAATCTCTTTGAAAGGAAAAAAAAAGTCTTCTACATGGGAACCTATTAGAGCAGAGCTTCTCCACAACATTAAGTGCTTATTTTCTTGTTGACTTCATCATCACCATAAGCTCCAACAGTCACTCAATTAAATGAACTAGACTGCCAGTATTGGTGTCTATTAGAGCCTATTTCAATAGTTCTGAGGGGAAGTCTTGAGGGTATTAATGTAGGTGGTCATATAACGAGTTGCATGAAGGGGGTAGACTTGTTACATTCTATACAGTTGAACAAATGACATCCTGAGAAGTTGAATTCCTTGTGGATTATCATAAAGCTATTCAGTGTCTGAAACAGGATTCAAACCAGGTGTCCTTGACTTTATACTGGTTGTTTACATTGCCCCTCAGACTCTTTCTTCTAATTGGATGATTCCTCCCAGAACTTCCATTTTAAGGAAAGTACCCAGACTAGTCATGTTACATTCCTCTCCGGACTGAACTTGGGACTCTCTTGATTTCTCCACCCTTGTGGATTCCAATCCCTGTATTAGGATCCTGCTCTCCTCCTCCCTAACAAGTTTCTTTTTATGTGTTACCTTTCCCCTTTCAAATGTAAGCTTCTTGAGGGTTGACCTATTTTTCTACTTGGATTTACGTTAACAGTATTTAGCATAATACTTGGCTCACATTGTTTGACTTTATTATGGTTTGGGAACACTAACATTTATATTTTGAAAACTCTAATCAAATATAATATGATTCTATATATTTTATTTTACATATTTAAAAACTTGTCTTGATAAAAGGTCCATAGTTTTCATTAGACTTCAAAATGGATTCACATATCCCCAAAAAGGAAAGAACTGCTGCACTAGAGAGCAATTAAAGATGATAGATAAGCAATAAATAAATTATTTGGTATAGACTTTTAAGTGTTCTAAAATCAGAGAAAATTAATTGAATATTAACTCTGGATATATATTTTTGGGGTGGTAGTTCTTGAGTGTTTTCATCACATAATTACCTTCCAATTAAGGAAATTTTACCTATCAATTCAGATAAAATTGCTCTAAAACTTGATCTTATCAAATTACTGAATGCTTTGAGGGAACAAGTGACTTGCCTATGATCACATAAATCATAATATTTGGCATTTAAAAATTATTTTAAATTTTACAGATTATGAAATCCACTGTCTCATTGGTTCCTACAAACAAGGATTGATGTATTTTTTTTATTTTTTACAGGGAAAAAACAATTGCAGAGTTGTTAGAATTATAGGTTTAGAAATGAATAATATGATAAAGGGTGCTTCATTTTGCAGATGAGGCAAATGAAATCCATAGAGACTGTGATTAACCCAAGGTCATACAGATTATAAATAGTAGAGTCAAATTTTAAATACAAGTCATTTAACTCCAGAATCAGTATTATTTCCTTTGTGCCATAATGTCTCAGTTATGCCCTCCAGTAAGTGCTAGAGGTAGGATTTGATTTCAGATCTTCTTTAGCCCAAGTTCAACACTGTCAAATATATACTATGTCTATTAATTATGAGAGAATTATGTAATAGATCGTACTAATAATTTGTAATCATAATTAAATATTTTGTTCCATTTTTAGCTCACATTCTGAAAAGTTGAGCTTCAGGTCTTTATGCCAAGGGAAGATTCTATACGAATTAGTGGGAAAAATTCAGAAATGAATTATATTTCTGCACTAGGGTTTAGGTATATTTGTGGTCCTTTATTGGGTGGCTTCAATTTGCATGACACAACATCTAATTTGAGAACTGTGAAAATAGGATGATTGATTTTGCTTGCACTTATAAAATAAGCAGGCAGTCACTCTGTGCCCCTAACCCCTAAAATAGTTCACAAGGCTGGTAAAAACAGAGGTGGAAATCTGGAAGAAATATTAGCTTTCATTCACCTATATATGATTCTGAGGGTGGGATGAATATTTTTTTCCCAAGGAAAATGAATAGGTCTTTCCTCATTGAATATGTGCTAGAGACTGACATTCAATAAACTTTGAAAGATTCTGATGGAGAGGAGGCTGATGAAAATATTTGCAACCTGGTACATTTAAAAACATAATTTTCAATAGCTTTTTTTACTTCAGTTTATAATTTGATTATTCTCCAACCTTTGATTTGCCAACTTTTCTGAGGTGTCATGCCAAACTTCCATTCATTTACTTTTTTAAGAGAGGGGCATGAAGGGATTAATGGGTATTTGTACCTTACGAACTGGGGCAAGTAGATTCTCTAAGAGTTCTCTACATAGGCATGAGAGTTGCCCACAGCATAGAGTTCTGGTGACAATGACCTAAAAACATGGTGAACCCTGAGGGACAAAATGCTTGAGAGATATAGAATAGGAATGAAAGTTCAAAAAGAACAAGATTACAATGTGACTAAAAAGTATTTTCCATTCCCATGAACAAAAAAACCCTCTTACTAGAACCTCCCAAATTACCAAGTGATTTTGCAACATTTCATGCCAGATCTGACACAATTACCCTGGACTTACTTTTTCTTTTTCATTTCATTGAGAGCCTCATGATATTAAAGATACACACAAAATATCATAACAACACAATAAAACTCTATTTTGCAAAGAGGCAAGTCTGATTTTGATATCATATAAGGAACTTTAGTCGTTGAAATACCCTAACAACTCAAGATAATTATAATATCTAATTTTACCTGCAAGGTGATAACCTTTTGTGAAACCCGAGGATGACATTATAGAGAGTAAACAAACAAATAACTACAAAAATACAAAAGTTAAAAAAACCTTATTTTTAATATATTTTAAACACAGAAGTTGTTTACAGTTATGCTTATAAAAACAAGACTTCCCACAAAATTCCCTGGATCATTTCAGACTACTGCTGGTATTTACTTTTGAAGTCTATTATTTCGGGAGGTTGATGAATGATTAACTGTAGCTTATTTTGTTTTAGTCCCAGCATTGGAAAGACTGCCTTTCTCACTTTATCTTCTCAGCAGTGATGTGGATTATGGAGATGAGCTGAAGCTCCGGTGGAAAATGCATCATTTATATGTGTCAGTCAGATGGTATAGTACTCTTATTCGGGAGTCTGTTCTCAGTTGCTGGGAGATTTATGATGGTTATCAGCCCCTTTTCCTTCCCATAGATCACACCAATGTAGAACATTTTCTTTGAAGAGTACATTTGGAGAGACCAGCTACAGTAAGGGAGAGTAAAAGGCAGCATGGGCATTTCTAGAAAGAAAACAGAGAAAAAAAAAATAAAACACTGTTTAGATCAGATGATGGAGGCCAAGGGGAGTTTTTTTTCTTCCAGTGTGATTTTGTTAAGAAAAAAATGTGCCTTTATTTTCATGGAAATCATCACCAGTTTTTGTTTTCAAGTTAAAATGAATATTTCTTTTGGTAATAGAAGATTAAGACAAAATATGGAATAGAAGGAGCTGTGACAAAAATCTAGTTAAAGATTTGGCATATTTTGGTCATATTGATATAGCCTATTAAAAGAAAAAGTATGTAAATATCTATTCATGTAGTAGCCCACTCCAAAGATGAGAATCAAAGACTGACTTTGAATACATACATACATATACACGCACACACATGCCAATGGAAAATACATGGAATTATGGGTTACATATATGTGTGTGTGTAAATGTGTATGGATGTATGTATATGTATACATATATATTTATGGCTTTTGAATATATGGGAAAATATATCAATCTATCTATCATTCTATCTACAGATAAAGTTTTTTTCCCCTAGAATATGTTTTGGGATATAACTTTTACATATTTGTACTGGAAAGAAAAAAAATAAGAACTATGGAATTATGTTTCTGAATAAAAGTACTTAGAGATAGTGAGTTGTACCAACCCAAAATTGGGATAATCTAACAAAGAATTTTTATGTGACTTGTGAACTGATTATATGAGAATGTTTTTTTAAATATGAAAGTTAAAACATGATTTTACATATATTTAATTTCCTTTAAGAAGAACAATATCATAAAATTAAAAGAAATATAAAATTGAATAATATTTACATATCTCAGCATCACAGAATCTCAAAGTTGGAAGACTCCTCACAGGACATCTGGTCCAATCCGTACCTCAGCAGTAATTCTTTCTATAATATTCACAAAATTGAATTATTAAACTAGATTATGAGTTCTTCCATTAGACTATGAACTTCTTGAGAACAAGGGTTGTTCTTGCCTTTTTTTTCACCCCCAACTCTTTACACAGTGGACAATTAATAAGCGCTTGTTTTTGTTTCTAATGGTGGTGACTCTGGCTCCACGATTTTCTTTCATTGCTCCTACTTTTGCCTCTGGAGTCCCAACTTTGTTAATGTCATCTGTGATATGAGAATCCCTTAGATACTTGAAGAGGAATACTGTGAATTCATGTCACTCTTTTATTTCCTGGGTCAAACTTCATAATTTCCTTCAATCCCTGTTTTTGCTTATAGTAACATATGATAAATTCAACTCCTTTGTTACCTTTCTCTAGACATGCTCACATTCATCAGTCTTTTCTAAAATATACCATCCAAATCTGAATACTGTACTTCAGATATGGTTTAACTCAAGACAGAATATCATGGCACTAGATGTTTCCTTGTCCTGGACACTGTGCTTTTATTAATCAACCAATCTATAGGATTCTGCAAAACAATTGCATCTTGAAGTCCCATATTTGATATATGGAATAAAAACCAAAAATTCAAAATAGCCCTTGCCACAGATACCTTACATAGTAATGATGGGGACAACATGTATAAAAATGTGTACATAATAAGCACATTAAGAGTAGATGGAAGATAATCTTATACTGGAATGCACTAGCAACTAAAGCAATCAGGAAAGATCTGCTACGGAAGGTGGCATTTGAGCTGAATCTTTAAGACAGCCAGAGATTCTCTGATGCAGAAGTGAGAAATATGACATTCTAGGCATGAGGGAAAGGAAATGAGGGCAGTATGAGGAACAGCAAGTAGTCTTAATGTATAAGAATTCTAGGAAGATAGAAAATAGCCAGGCTGTGAACATCTTTGAATTAAAAAAAAAAAAGAGCTTACTAGATCTTAGGGGTAAATGGAAACCTTTAGATATTAAATGAGTAGGATTTCTATAGAAGATGGGATTTTATCTGTGACTTCAAGAAGGCTAGGAGGAGGAGAGCATTTAGGGCTTGGAGAACAGTAACAGAATGGGCATGGATTCAAGAAAGGTTGTTTCTTTTTTTCAGGAATAGCAATGAAGCCAGTGTCATTGTATCATAGAGTGTGTGACGGAGAATGAAGTGTAAGAGGACTTGAAAGGCCTAAGTGGAGAGGAGGTTATTCAGGGCTTTGAATGCCAACCAGGTTTTTATATTTGATCTTAGAGATGTCAGGGAGCCACAGGAGTTTATTGAGTAGGATGAAATGACAGAGAACTATGCTTTCAAAAGATTGAGTGTGGGATGAAGTGGAGTGAGGTGAAATTTGTGGCAGGGAGACAAACTAGTAGGCTATTGTAATAGATGATGCATGACCTGCCTTCCAGATTGAAATCAGTTTGTCAATGCCCATTCTGTGTTTCAAGCCATTCAACTTTGAATTTTACTGTCTTTCAGACCACACCATTTCTTATTTTCTATAAAGATATTATGAGGCACTTTGTCAAATTCCTAACTAAATTCTAGGTAGAATACCTGTAACAAATTCTTCTAATTTGCTAATCTAAGAGTTCTGTCCAAAAAAAAAAAAAAAAGGAAATCTGATTAATCCAGTATAACTTGTACATGTTGAATACATAGTGGCTCAGAAAAATCACTACTTGTTTCCTATGTTTTTTTTTTTTAAGAATTTAGTCAAAAGTCCACATCAAGAATTATAGTCAATTTAGCTGCAAAAGTTCCAGGAAAATCAAGGTCAACATAAAATAACAAGAGCTATTTCTTTTTTGTTTTTATTAATTAAATTTATATATTTTGAGTTTTCAACATTCACTTTCACAAAATTTTGATTTTCAAATTTTTTCCCATTTCCCTACTCCCACAACCCCAGTGAAGCATGTATTCTGATTACCCCATCCTCCAATATGCCTTCCGTTCTAACACCACACTTCCCTTATCCCATTTCCTTCTATTTTTCACATAGGGCATGATAGCAGCTAGGTGGTATAGTGGATAGAGTACCAGTGCAGGAGTCAGGAGGACCTGAGTTCAAATCTCACCTCAGACACTTGACAATTACTAGCTGTGTGACCTTGGGCAAGTCACTTAACCCCAGTTGCCTCATCCTGGGTCATCTCTAGTCATCCTGATGAATATCTGGTCACTGGATTCAGATGGCTCTGGAGGAGAAGTGAGTCTGGTGAGCTGCACAACCCTCCCTCACTCAAAACAAAGTCAAGTGCAAGTCATGTCATTTCTCTGATAGCATGGTCTTCTTCAGCAATGAAGGATGAACACAAACATAGGGCATGATAGATTTCTATTCCCCATTGTCTATACATCGTATTTCCAAGTTGCATGCAAAAATAATTTTTAATATTCATTTTTAAAGCTTTGAGTTTCACATTTTCTCCCTTTCCTCTTCCTCAAACAATTCGATCTATGTTTCTGAACCATAAGATAAGCTTCCATATTCAAATAAGTGTGCACATTATTCCTTCTTGAAGCCAAGTCCAATGAAAGTAAGGCACAATTATTCCCTTTCACCTTCCTCCTCTTCCCTTCCTTTGTAAAATCTCTTTCTTGCCTCTTTTAAGTGAGATGATTTACTATATTCTGCCTCTCCCTTTCTCTTTCTCCCAGTACATTCCCCTCAATACTTAATTTTATTTTTAAGTATCATCCCTTCATATTCAGCTCACCTGTGCCCTCTGTCTCTATCCCTCTCTGTCTCTCTGTCTTTCTCTGTCTCCATCTCTCTCTCTCTCTCTCTCTCTCTCTCTCTCTCTCTCTCTCTCTCTCTCTCTCTCTCTCTCTCTCTTCTCTCCGTATGTGTGTATATGTACATATACACACATACACACATGTATACATAAATATATACCCATATTCTTACCTATACACAAACACACACACATATTCCCTCTAACTACTCTAATAATGAGAAAGGCCTCATGTATCAGTGAGCACCCCTATGTATATACAGGGAGGGATCTACTATCACACATTCTTAGATCTACATTTATAAAAGGAAAGGCAGCTTTTGAGGAGTCAAAAATCACTTTAATTACATTCAATATACAGGGAAAATATAAACAGAGGAATAAAGACCAATAGCCAAGGCTCTTAATGTCTATATCACAGCAATATTTTTATACACTTTACATACATCCCTGAATCAAGAGAGCTTTTACAACTGGAAACATCATATTCCAAGCCTTTTTATCCTTTAGTGTATAAGTTGCTAAACCTTGTGTTATCCTGGTTGTGTTTTCACAATTCTTGAGTTATTTCTTTCTGACTACTTGTAATATTTTCTCTGTAAACTGGGAACTCTAGACTTTGGCTACAATATTCCGAGGAGTTTTCCTTTTGGGATCTCTTTTAGGCAGTGATTGGTAGATTCTATCCATTTCTATTTTACCCTTTGGTTCTAGAACACCAGGGCAGTTTTCCTTGATAATTTCTTGAAAGATGATGTCTAGGCTCTTTTATTTATCATGGCTTTTAGGTAGTCAAATAATTTTTAAATAAGCTTTCCTTGATCCATTTTCCAGGTCAGTTGGTTTTCCAAAGAGATACTTTGCACTGTCTTCTTTTTTTAAAATTTTTTTTTTTTGGTTTTGCTCTGTAATTCCTTCATTTCTCATAAAATCATACACTTCCATTTGTTCCAATCTAATTTCAAGGAATTGTTTTCTTCAGCAAGCTTTTGGACCTCTTTTTATATTTAGCCCATTCTGCTTTTTAAGGCATTTTTCAACTTGCTGGCTTTTTTGGACCTCATTAGCCATTTGGTTTAGTCTATTTTTAAAGGGGTCATTTTCTTCAGTATTTTCTTTGAATATCCTTTAGCAAGCTGCTGACTTCTTTTTCATGTTTTCTTGAATCATTTTCATTTATCTTCTCAATTTTTTCTAGTTCTCTTGTTTGATTTTCAAAATCATTTTTGAGCTCTTTTATGGCCTGAGACCAATTCATATTTTTCTTGGAGGCTCTGGAGGGAGGAGCTTTGACTTTGTTATCTTCTTCTGGTTCTATGTTTTGATCTTACTCTTCACAAATGACGAAAGAAAATACATTTTCACCCAGAAAGTAAGAATCTATGGTCTATTTTTCCTCTCCATTTGCTCATTTTTCAAGTCAATTACTTCACTTTTGAGGTCTTTGCTCAGTGGAGGGCTCCAGAGAAGAAGCTGCTTTGGCAATGACTGGGGCTGGAGCTGGGGCTGAATCATGCTTTTCTCTCACTCAGGTGAGACACCCTTCCCACTAACCCTTAAAGCTGCCTTTGGTGCTTGTGGCTTGAGAAGTCTAGAAACGTCTGCAGCTGCCAGTGATTCAGGCCCCTAAGACCTGCTCCATCTATATCTGTGCATGCCAAACTGTGCTTTACTCCCAGCTTGACTTGATATTCTTCCAGTTGATCTTCCAGATTGTCTTGGGCTGGAAATCTGTTTCATTTTGTCATTTTGTGGCTTCTGCTGCTCAGAATTTGTTTAGAAACATCTTACAGGTTTTTTGAGGAGTTTCGGGGAAGAGCTCAAGTTGATCCCTGCTTCTACTCTGCCATATTGACTCTGCCCTCACAATAGCTATTTATTACCATGAATAAATGATTCAATTAATTCTTACATGAAGAAATTTGAATATATTTTAAATGTTCCAAATAACTGGTAATGAAATAAATATTTTTTAAATGTTTACTTCATCATTGATAAAATTGGCAAATATAACAAAAAGGACACTAAGCTGCACTATTATCAGGAGCACTGAGTCAGGAAGATCTGACTTCAAATCTGCTCTCAGATATTCACTAGGTGATTGACTGAGAGCAAATAACTTAATCTCTGTCTGCCTTTGTTTTCTTGCCTGTAAAACAGAAATAATTATATCTAGCTCCCATCATTATTGTGATAATAAAATCTGATGTTTTTTGTAAAGTGCTTTTTTCTAATCCTTAAAACCCTATCTAAATGTTAGCTACCATTATTATAAGCACAATTGTTGCAAGAAGAGAAGCACACTAGTGTTCTGTTGCTGGAGCTCTAAGTTGTTTCAACAGCTTTGGAAAACATTCCAAAATTTAACAAAAAAGTCACTAATCCTTTGTTCAATATACACCCCTAGGCCCAGGTGTCTTGCTAGTAGGCATGTTCCCAAAGAGGTCAATAGCAGAAGGAGAGAGCCCATATATACAAAAATATGATTTCTTCTTTTGTGGGAAAAAAATTCTTGAAAAAATAGTTGCCCATCAGTTGGAGAATTTGGTAATAAATTGTACTTTATGACTGTAAAGGAATTTTATTATACCATATGAAATTGTGAACATAACAGGTTTAGAGAAATATAGAAAGACTTGCATGAACTGATGCCAAATGAAATGAGCAGAAATTGGAGAATAATAGACATGATAATCACAAGAATAATAGGAATTAAAACTATTAAAAAATTCTAGCTCTTAAGCAACTAGTAACCAGTCAAACGACAGTAAGTTCAAATATATCTCTCAATAGCTAATGGACCAGAGAAAGATAATAATACCCATGTTGTCAGACATTGTTAATGTGGTTAATTTATTTAACGGTACATATTTGTGAAAGGAGGTGAGGCTTCTTGTGGTTCATTGGGAGAAAGGGTTTAGAGTAGGTAGGGACAGGTATGAAAAGGGAAGAGTAATAATAAAACATTTTAGAAAACATGGAAGATAGTAAAAACAGAATAGAAGATTGCATTTATGGAACTATGTATATTCCTTTAAAAACACCTACAGAGATGTCCACAGTTCCTTACATAGTTTTCTTCCTCTTTGTTTGTACCTTACATTTGTATCTATTGATAATTAAGTTCATGTTCTATAATTTTCTGGAAAAACAAAATAAACTCATCATTTCTCTGACCTGGAGTTTTAAGTGCTTCTATTCTTCATGTTTTTAAAATTAAAAGTAACAGGTGATTTTCTTCAATTTTGCATCAGTCCTTCTACTCACGATGATTTTTCATCAATCACCAACAACAGCTTAGCAGTCATACCTTCAAGGTCTCTTCAGCACCCCGAGATGGGTTTGGTTTGATTTTAATTGCTTCAGTTCATTGGGAGTGTTGTCTAGCAATCTCTTCATTTATCTTTTAAATTCCCTCTTGACTATATTCTGTATTTTCTAGTCTGGAGGTATTTTCCTTGGGAGAAGAAAAATAAGGAAAAAAAGATATGTTGAACAATGAATATTTCTGCCTTGTCTCCATAATGTGTCAGCAATTTATCCACTTAATATTCATTTTCTTTTGTCTTTTTAGCCCCAAATATCTAAACAATCCTTTTTTTTTCAAAATTAACATTCATTTTTAGTCTTAAACCATCCTGTCTTTTATTGTCCATGACATTATTCTTATGCTACCACATCAGAGTTTTTTGTTCATCCTCAGTTATCTGGTGTTTTTAAAATCATTTTCTATATGCCTTTTTTTCTTACAACTTAATTGGTTGATGAGAAACCTGTGCATCTATACTGGTTTGTTTAGACCTTCTTCAATTTATGATTGATATAACTCCTTTCAGATTCATCAGAAATTCATATCAATTCATCAGGAGACAAGATGATGGAGTAGAAAGACACACATACACTAGCTTTTACCCCACAGCCCATAAAATACCTATAAAGAATAACTCTCAGAAAATTCTAGAGCAGCAGAAGCCACAGAATAATGGAGTGGAGGAGATTTCTAGCTCAGAGTGACCTGAAAGACTGACGGGAAAGGTCTATCCCACTGGACCTGGAGCAGAACCCAGCCTAGCCTTGGCCACATGGCACGAAGAGGAGTAGAACTGAGCAGGCTTCAGAGACAGAATCTCTAGCAGCAGTGTAGATCCCTCAACCCACAGGCACCAAAGGTCAGTGAGAGGGTCTTTTCACTGGCTGAGAAGGGAGCAGAGTGTCCCAATAACTCAGGCCTCCTCAAGTGGCAACAGTGGAGGCAGAAGCGGACGGGTTCCCAAAGCAGGCAGCAGCCCGCATCCATTGTGGAAAGTCTTGAGGTATCTGAGCCCTGTGTGGCTGCCCTTTCTCCACCTGAGCAGCTGATCTTAATCTCACACTGAATAGTGGTCCTGCCCCTGCCTAAAGCCCCTGAGGGTTTGGAGAAGCTTTTCTGAATCTCAACCCCCCAGTGCTGGTTTGGCAGAACTAGAGGTGAGGTAATTGTGGAGAGGAAACTCAGAAATCACGTAACTGGCTGGGAAATTGCCCAAAAAAAGGGGAAAAAAATAAGACCATAGAAGGTTACTTTCTTGGGGAATAGGTGTCTCCCCCGATCCTTTCAGATGAGGAAGAACAAGGCATACTGTCAGAAGAAGTCAAGGCCTCTGTCTCCAGGGCCTCCAAAGGGAACTTGAACTGGACTCAGCCAATAGAAGATCTTAAAAAACAAGTTAGCAGCTTATTAAAGGAGAACCAAAAAATGCTGAGGAAAATAATAGCTTTGAAAGGAGGCTAACTCAATTGGAAAAAGAGGTCCAGAAAGCCAATGAGGAGAAGGAAGTTTTAAAAAGCAGAATTAGTCAAATGGAGGAGAAGGTCCAAAAGCTCACTGAACATAATAATTCGTTGAAAGAGAGAACTGAGTTCAGGAAAATGAATGACTATGAGTGAAACCAAGCAGTCAGTATACAGAACCAAAAGCTTGAAAAAATAGAAGATAATGTGAAACATCTCATTGGAAAAATAACTGACCTGGAAAATAGATTCAGGAGAAACAATTTAAAAATTATGGGACTACCTGAAAGCCTTGATCAAAAAAGGAGCCTGGATGTTATCTTCCATGAAATTATCAAGGAAAACTGCCCTGATATTCTAGAACCAGAAGGCAAAATAAATATTGAAAGAAACTACCTATCACCTCCTGAAAGAGACCCGAACAGAGAAACTCCTAGAAATATTGTGGCCAAATTTCAGAGTTCCCAGATCAAGAAGAAAATACTGCAAGCAGCTAGAAAGAAACAATTTGAGTATTGGGGAAATACAATCAGGATGACACAGGATCTGGCAGCTTCAACATTAAGGGATCGAAGGGCTTGGAATGGGATATTTGAGAAGTCAAAGGAACTGGGATTGAAACCAAGAATCACCTACCCAGCAAGTCTGAGTATAATACTTCAAGGGAATAAATGGTCATTCAATGATATAGAAGACTTTCAATCATTCATATTGAGTAAAAGACCAGATCTGTATAAAAAATTTGACTTCCCAAGGCAAGAATCAAGAGAAGCATCAAAAGGTAAAGAGGAAAGAAAAATCATAAAAGACTCTCTAAAGCTGAACTGTTTACATTACTACATGGAAAGAAAATATTTATAACTCTTGTATCTTTTCTCAGTATTTGGGTAGATGGAGAGATTGTATACACACACACACACACACATACACATATATAGATAGAGAGTACAGGGTGCGTTGAATCAGAAGAGATGATATCCACACAAAAAATAATAAAATAAAATAAAAATTAAGGGGTGAGGGAGGAAAACACTGGGAAGAGAAAGGGAGAAATGGAATGGAGCAGGCTATAACTCATGAAAAAAGATAAGAAAAATCTTGTTCAATGGAAGAGAAAAGGGAGAAGGGGAGAGGGGAAAATGAAGCTACTCTCTCCACATGTGGCTGAAGGCGGGAATAACATGCTGACTAAATTTAACATGAAAATTTATGCCACACCACAGGAATGTAGGGGAAGAGGAGAAAAGTGGGGTAAGGGGAATGATAGAAGGGAGGGCAAATGGGAGAAGGGAGTTACGAGAAATAAACACTTTTGAGAAGGGACAAGGTCAATTGTGGGAGGAAAAAGATAAATGGGGATAGAGTAGGACAGAGGGCAATATAATTTGTATTACACAACATGATTATTATGGAATTCTTTTTCAAAATGACACATATTTAGTCTGTATTGAATTGCTTGCCTTCTCAGTGGGGTTGGGGAAGAGGGGGGAGGGAGAGAAGTTGAAATTCAAAGGATTAGCAATGAATGTTGAGAATTTTTATTGCATATAATCAGGAAGTAAGAAATACAGGGAATGGGGTATAGAAATTTATCTTGCCCTACAAGAAAATAGAGAAGATGGGGATAAGGGAAGGGTGGGATGTGATAGAAGGGAGAGTATATTGAGGGAAGAAGTAATCAGAATGCAAACTATTAGGAAGCAGGGGATGGGAGTGATGGGGAGAAAAATTGGACATCTTACAAACTGATGTAAAAGCAATTAGTATTAAAACAATCGACTGAATTAATTACTGAGAATAAATCAATGACATCTTTAGTTTGGGGAAAAGAATTTTAGTCTAAATTTCCTAGAGAAAGGTAGCCTTGAGTAAAATTTGGCATAGATGGAAAAGTTAAGGTTTTAATGGTAAGTTTGATTTTATGATTGCTATTTAATCAGGAACTACAACATGTATAGAAAGGCATGTAAGCCACTCAAGACTTGCCTCAAAAGATGTTCCTTAGCCAAAGTGAAATTATAATCATATTTGAAACAGGGTTATTGGAATTTGCCATTTTTAGATGCTATGGGACTATTAAGTGAGACCGATGAATGTTTAAATGCTTAAATGTCTTTGGTAAAGGAGATGTGCCCTGACAGGTGAAAATCAACCATGACTGGTGAACAACTATGCACATTAAAGCCAGTAGGTGAATAGATGAACCTTAATCTCAGAGGTAAGGCATGAATAGCGAGAGATAACCAGGAAAAACTTCCTGTAGAAGATAAGACTTTTCTGAATAACGAATGAAGTCAAGAAATCTAAGCAGCACGGATGAAGACAGAGAATATTCCAGGGATGCAAAATAGATAGGACTAGAATTCCAGAGCAGGAGGAGCACAGCATTTTGTGCAAGTGAACATTACAGACCAACACAGCTGTACCTTAGAGTGCATGAAGAGGAATGACGTACTTGAAAACTAGAAAGGGGAAAAAGGAGGTAAGTTGCTAGAGGCTTTATATGCCAAATGCTGGGTTTTCTGTTTTATCCTTGAGGTAAAATGGAGTAAGGACTTAAAGATAAAATTGTTTCAAGTTGAGATGATTGAAAAAACAGTGGTTCCTTTGATACTAATAGAAAACTCTGGAAGAAGAGATGGTTTGGGGAAAACATCCCTTTTACATGGAACATTTTGAGTTGGAAATACCTACAGGACATTTTTGCCATTTTAATCCCCAGTATCTCACATATATTAAGCACTTAGTAAATGCTTGTTAAACTGAGTGGATCATATGTAATACTCTATAATCTTTTTATTTTTTCTTAAAGTTGCCTTGTGGTTTGATTTTAAATTTTAACACTCATGATTTCACCTATTTTCTTACATATGTGTCTGTGTGTGCATGTACATATGTATATATGCCTTTTCCTTTGTACTAGACATTGAAATGTATAAATATGACTATTTGTTTCTATTCGTTTATGTATTCATTCCTTCACTCTTCCTTCTAGTTATCTCACAAGTGCATATTGTACCTTCTGTATGCATAGGAACACATTAAGTGGCTGGGGAGAATGTCATTAGGAGGGAATAAAAAACATTTAGACATAAGACTTAATTTTCTACCGTGATAAGTAACCTGAGAAATAATACTATATAGAAGAAAAAGCCATGGATTGAGAGTCAGAAAATTTTGGTTGTAGTCCCATTTATTCAACTAAATAGTTGTGTGACTGCTCAAGGCATTGACCCTTTCTGCAACTCGGTTTCTTGTCTGTAAAATGAGGGGGATGACCTAGAAAATATCTGTGGTCCCTCCCTGGCACTAAAATTTCTGGTATTTAACACAGTTCAATGAATTGAAGTAACCTTTGGAGGCTTTGGTAAGAATAAATTACAAACTCTGTTCAGTATGGCTAAGTGAGATAGCAAAATATATATTGCACATATGAAGTTATTTCTATAATAAGAAACTGCATCAAGCAAATTAATATCAAGCAAATATTTTGGTTTTTGAAAACAAAGGTACCAATTGATCAATTAACATTTTAAAATACCTATGTGCAAAGCAATGTGCTCTAAGAACATAAAGAAAAAAAAAAAGGAAAAATTCTGCCCTCTTGAATACCTATCACTTGGCTAATGACTGAACAAGTTGTGGATTTATGATTGTGATGGAATGCTACTATACTATAAAAAATGATGAGATGGGTGGTGTTAGAAAAGCCCTGGAAAGACTTATAGCAATTGATGCAGAACTAAAAGAGCAGAATGCAGAGAACATTGTGCACAATAAGAGCAATACTGTAATGATGACCAATTGTCCAAGACTTAGCTATTCTAAGCAATATAATGATCCAAGACAATTCCAAAAGTTCCATGATAAAAAAAACAAACTATCCACCTCCTGAGAGAGAACTGAAAGACTCTGAATGCAGATTGAAGTATATATTTTTTCTTTTATTTGTGTTTTTCTTCATTTTTTCTGCAACATGGCTAATATCTAAATGTGTTTTGCATAATTTCACATGTATAATGAGCATCATATTGCTTGCTTTTTCAATGTGTTAGGGAGGGGTAAAGGGGAAGGAGAGAATTTAGAACACTTTTTGAAATAAATGATGAATATAAAAAAGGAAATAAATAAATTGATCAAGGAATGAAAGGAAGAAAGAAAAAAGATATGCAAAACTTATAGTGCTAGATAAATGATGATCATTTTTCAATAAAAATTAAAGTCAGAAAAAAAGTCTGTCTTTAAGAAACATAGGAGATTTGATATGTAAATATGAATATATATGTGCATACACATATGTATATATGTCCATATGCATGTATACTTATATATATACATATACATACATATATATGCACACACATACATACATAAACAAAGTAAATACAAGATCATTTATGTGGCAGTGAAGGATTGTGTTCATCCTTCATTGCTGAAGAAGACCATGCCATCAGAGAAATGATAACATAATTTACACTTGACTTTGTTTTGAGTGATGGAAGGCTGTTCAGGTCACCTGCCTCACTTCTCCTGCAGAGCCATCTGAATCCAGTGACCAGATATTCATCAGAATGACTGGACATGACCCAGGATGCACTTGGAGACCTTGGCCCCTTTAGGCAAAGGTCTATTCAGATACTCACTTAGGGTGAAGTAACACCCATTCATTGAATAGGCCTATTCAAGAAGTAGCCAGGGGATGGCCCCTTTAATGAATCTATGGTTCTAAAGGCAGAAGTCAAGGTGAGAAACTAGACAGCAGAAGGGCTAGTGGGGTATGAATATGGAAACATGCTGGTGAGATTCCACTCACTTTTCTTCCTTTATTGTGTCACCCAGACAAATTAGACCAATACTTCACAGTAGCTTAATTTCGCCTGGTGTCTCTGAAGTCTCCAACTGAAGCTAGAGTGATCAAGAAAAAATTCAAATAAAGGACAATGTTTGAAATGAGTTTGAATGAAAATAGGTATTGTAAGAGAAAATTGTAAGAAAAGAATATAGTCATGACTATCTATGTGCAGAGGTCTGTAATCTTTTAGTGGTATGATTCACACTCGGAGTTATCTTTCATGACATAGACATACAGGCAAATCACGATTAGACAGAATACACAAGGGTGAGGTGTTGTGCATAATTGAATTTTCTGACTAATCATTGTTTAAGAAGACTGGTTTTTAAAACTAAGCTCTTATTTAAATCTTCCTTTAAAATATAATAAATGTTTGAAAGGGTTTAGAAGTGGAAGTGGAAGAAGTAATTGAATCGAGCACATTTAAGGTCAGAGTTAGAATCGAGCACATTAAGGGTTAGGGTTAGGGTTAGAATCGAAACTGAGAATTCCGGGACTTGTCCTCTTTTCTAGACCAGGAGGAGATGAAATCTTCCCTTGATTTTGACTAAATGGGAGTGACTTTTGCCAAACCCTGAAATTTTGAACTGAGTAGTAACAGAAGAGGAATGAGTTTTCGGTAGCAGCAGCAAGAGTTGGGGTGCTAAGGCACAGAGCTTTGGCAGCTGGGGCTTTAGTTGTATGTAATGGTGCACAGTTCAGGTCAGAGAATTGAATGTGATTAATTAGTCTTTGACAGTCTTTATTGAGTCGAAAATAAAAATGGAACTCAGGATTCTTGTTATTGAAAATTGCTGTCCTCTCTCAGAAAAGGGTAAGGAAATCAACAAGGTTACTTTCCCCCATTCCCCTCTTCCCCCTCATACTTGGAAATTACCTCACGGAAAAATCTTCTGATTTATTTGCTGAGCTTTAAGTTGTTCTGTTATATTGATTCCATTTTCTATTCCAAGTAAAAAATATGGCTGACTATAAAAGCTAAGTGTGAATATTTGTACCTCACTAGAGTAAAGAGGTGCTGGGGTGTTAATGAAAAATCCAGTGGTTAATTGAAATTTAAACAAAGTTGCATAAGGAACAGAGATTCCAGTCTCTGGTCAATTGTTCAAGAATATATAACTAAAATATTTTGTATTATTATGAATTTTATTAATAAAGCATATATTCAGATAAACCTCCTAACAGGTAAAACTTTAAACTGAATTTAGAACTTTTCGTATGCCTCTAAAATAGTGGGCATCTTGTAGTCCATTGGGCCTGATAATATCTTCAACTCTAAGTAGTTAGAGAGTAGAAGAGGGAGGGAAGAAGAATATGTGTCTTTGCCCCCTTAAACAAGATCTTCAGCTCTTTACTAAGAAAGAATGGGAGAGAGAAGAGGTAAAAAAAAGATAAAAGACTCCACTTTGAGCAATTGTATGGGAATAGCTATGCCTTGTGTGGTAGGATTTGACTCTTTGTACTCCTAGAAGAGATGGGCAGCTAGTTGACATAGCAGATAGAATGCCTGGCCTGGAATAAGGAGGAATTACCTTCCTGAATTCAAATCTGACCTCAGATACTTACTGGCTGCCTGACCCATGGCAAGTCACTTAACCTTGTTTGCCTTAGTTGTCTCATCTGTAAAATAAACTGGAGAAGGAAATATCAAACTACTCCTGTATCTTTGCCAAGAAAACCCTAAATGTGGTTACAGAGTCAGAAATGACTCAACAACAACAACTCCAGGAAGAGATGGGAGATAATTAAATCCTTAGCTAGCCATTGAGCCAACATTGCCGTAAATAGACACTTGCAGATCACCACAATAAAAACCTATACTTTTAGTGCTTTATATTTATTATCACCTTGTAGCTTCTCAAGAAGCATCTGTTCCTAGAAAGCAGAGGGAGATCTGATTTAAGCCCAGATGATTTTTTTTCTATATGATGCTGCTACTTAGGGAAAACCATCTATATACAATTATAGAAAATATCTGCTAGGAATTAAACCCAGATCTTATGATTCCGAGTGTATTCCATTGCTCTCTTACACTGCAGTGCTTCAGAGCAGCACACAACATTAGCTTGGTCCACAAGCCATTAGCATAATTCCATGCTTCAGTTACACCAATTGATGGCATAAATGGAATCGCTAAGATTGTAGATCTTTGTGGGGGGCTGGGATTGGAGACATTATTCTGAATTCCATTACTCATTTGTTAGTGTAATTGTAGATGTTGAAGAATTTTTGTTTTAACATACATTTCTTCAAAATATAGCACAGACATATATATTTACATTTATTTTATTTTTATTTATTTTTAGTTGTCAACATTTATTTTTATAAGATTTTGAGTTCTAAATTTTTCCTGTTCTCTCCCCTCTTTCTTCCCCAAGATAACATGCAATCTGACAAAGGCTATACATGTACAATTATATTAAACATATTTCCATATTAGTCATAAAGTCCAAAAAGAATAAGAACAAAAGGGAAAATCAAGAGAAAGAGAAACAACAACAAAAAGAGAAAATAGTAAATTTTATGGGCATTCAGACTCCTAAATTCTTTCTCTGGATGTGGGTAGCATTTTTCCTCATGAAATAGACATATACTTTTAAGAATCGATTCTCTGATATGTTTGTCTGCTTATGATTTTCCTGTGCTTAGAAGTGTGGAGTGTAATTGACAAAAGTTGAAAAAAAATTTTAAGTTGAGTACAGAAGAAAATCCCAGTGAAATTCTAATATATTAATCCAATGTTTTCCTTTGTAAACATTTATTTGGTTTTGATTTTGAATGATAAGGTTCTCAGTCACTATCACCAGCTACTTTGCAAGAGGATATATAAATAGAGACTACGTAACGTATCACTTCCTGTTTTTTTCCTTTATATAGTATTCTTTTTCCCCAAGTAGAATAACAAATGCAAGATATCTATTCTGGTACTTCATTTCAAGATGCAAGCAACTGGAAAGTAGAATCTATACTTTTCTTGTGACTATCTCTAGTACAGCTGTAATTCACTTATTGGGAATGCATAGGTAAATGAATACTTTAAAAATATTTTCTCAGTATTGTCAATCCATTAGTTATGTCAAAAAGCTCTTACAAAGCAAGATTATCTGGGTTTTTGGAGTAATTTAAAGTTGAAGTATTTCTCTGAGGCACTTCTGAAGTCATGCGTGTATTGCTAATTGCCTAAACTACAAGGGAGAGCCAGAATCTGAGTTATTAAGTCAATTAATGTGAGTGTAAATTAACACTCCCCATAAACTAGCCCTCCTTTTGAGTGTTCTCCTTACATGGAAAAGAAAACTAGGTGCATATCTAGTCACATATGAACTGGATCTCTACCATATGAATGAGGTCGGTGTATTTGCTGTGGAAAACATTTTGCAGGATTAACTTCCAGAGAAGTTTGGCTTCCAGTACAATTTTGTGGGAGTGCAGCAATGGGAGGTGACTTCTTTCCTTTTTATTTTTTAAAATTCCCTTTCTCAGTTTTATTAATCAAAGAACATTTGGATTTCAGGACCACCTATCTGTTATAACTGATTTACCATGCTTTAAGGGACCATACCTCCAAGAAAATAGGGGCACAAAATCAATTTCTGCAAAACATGGGATGTGTGGAGTGTGAAAGCCAATAGACCTAGATTGCTTTCAAATTAATGAGGGAGTATGTATGGTTGTGCTTTAGTTCATCTAATGCTAACAAAAATGAGCTGCCATAATTCCATCACATCAGCCCATACCTTCTAATGAAACCTCATCTTCTGACACCTACTGGGTAGAAGACATGAGTTAGCTATAAATCAACCTTAAACTCAAAGTTTGGCAGCTCATCTTTGAGTTTGCATAAGCCTCCTGGGCACTGAGAGCATAATGTTAAGCCAAGAAAGACTATTTTAAACCTTCTTACAGAGAAGGCTCTTAATCTTGTTAAAGGAGATTATTTTGTGATAAATCTAGGGTTTCTAGGGGTGCAGTTTCTATCTACTGAGATCACTGATATGGAAGAAAGAGATGACAGAGTTCTCATGTTTTTCTACAGAGATCTTCTTTCTTTTCTTATTCTTCTCAATGAGGAAATAAAAGTTGACTTGAAAATTATTACCGACATTATATATAGATATAGATACGGATATATATTATATAATTAGACACGGACATAGATGGATCTTTACAGGATCTCTGATTTCTTAGTATAAGAAACTTCCAGGTGAAGAAACTTTGATTAATCCATATCAGATGAAAGTAGATAGAAAGTTGAATCTGTATTTTTCTTATGACTGTCTGTCTATTTATAATCTTAGAGATTTACCTAGATCACTGAGATATTAAATGATTTGCCCTGGATCATCAAGTCAGTGTTAGTCAGGGTAGAGCATTGTCCTGAAAACCAGTCTCTCTTCCTTTGAGTCTAGTTCATTATCTTTTGCCATGTTACCTCTTAATATATCTCAGCGTGTCCACATGTACATATGATTGTTCATGTATGCATGCATACATACACTTATATGTTTATACATAGATGCATGTGTGTCTTTTATTTCTCTGTGTATAACATGCGTTTTGAAAAAATGTGTCAATTCTATGTGTTAAATTTCTTGAAGATATGATCTCCAAAAGCTCTATAAATAGACAGAACAGATAAATTGCCCTGAAGTCTAGCAGTTCTCTGATTAATAAAACTAAGGAAAAAGAAAGTAAAAAAGAAACTACTTCCAAGTATTAGATCCTATATACCATTTCTGCAAACCAAGTTACCTTGTAAATTACTTTTTAAAATTAATTTATTTTTGTTTCATTTTAAAATCCAATTTGTCTCCTTTTTTCCCTTCCCATCACATAATAGAAAAGACCATCATTTCACAGACACATATACAGTATACATATAGACATACAGACATACAGATATAAACATGCACACAAATACACACACATACATATATATGTGTATACACACACACACACACACACGTATATATGTAAAACCATACTACCCATACTTCTATCTATTTGTTCTTTCTCTGGAGATGCGTAGCATCTTCCTTTATAGGTCATCTGTAGGTCAATTTGAATATTTATAATACTCAGAATAGCTTAGTTGTTTACATTTATTCTTCAAATAATATTGCTGTTACTGTATCAAATGTTCTCTTTACAAATCATTTTTCCCTGTAGATGCTTTGACCTTCACTTGGATGAGGAAGATCCCAACTTGCATTTGAACACGCACTTTTGTACTCATATAATCATAACTTTCAAAAGGAAGACTAGTATTCTGCGAAATTTCTATTCTCACATTACATTTAGTAACTAGGATAAAAGATGTCACTTTTAGTTTAATGTATAAGAAATGTACAGAATTTAAAAGTTCCTCATAGAAATGCTTTAGAAATTTAAGAAAAGTTGAGCTCAAGTCTCTCTCTCTCTCTCTCTCTCTCTCTCTCTCTCTCTCTCTCTCTCTCTCTCTCTCTCTCTCTCTCTCTATGTATGTATATGTATGTATGTGTGTATATATATATATACATATATATTTGTATATATATAGAGAGAGACATACACATATGCTAAAGGTTGTTATCCAATAAGTTAAAATGGCTGGTTAATATTTTTATTGAATTTGTCTCCCAGTGAATAGAATACAGTCATTGCTTCAGTGAAAATAAAGTTATACAGACACAACAAACAATTCAAATGTTATCCAATCAGATTGGGTTTTGATTAACACAAAACCTAACTCACATGATAGAGTGGTAAATATTAAATGAATTAATGAGTAAAAATAAAACCAAAAAGTCTACAAAAATCAAAATACTAAATCTCTCAGATTTTTTTACTTTACCTAGTAGAAATCAAGTAATAGTACAGCAGTGAGCAGAAATACATGACCGTTCATAGGTAGTCAGTAAGTATTTGTTGATCGATTTGTTGAATATTCTAACAGTTGGAAAAAATGGCTGCTTAATTCACCAAGAGCAGATAGTTCTATTAAACGAAGAGTTTTCTGAATACAGAAAAGCTCACTAAAGTTAGAGTTGAGGGGTTGACAGCTTTGGTCAAACTGAAATAGGACTCACAGCAATCTGTTTTCAATAAGAGAAGGATTTTAATAAATAAATACAATAAACATAAATAAATAAGGAAGGAATATTTTAGACATGGGCAATAGTCTGTGTTACTAGAGAGACAAAGGGAGAGAGCAAAATAATATTGGGCAGACTTAAGAGATGAATTTATTTGGAATTCTTATTTCTATGACTTACCCTCTTTCTCTAAAATTTCTGCATATATATTTGTATGTGTGCCATATCCTGGAATATTAAAGATCAGGGAATGGGGTTAGGAAATCACATAAGAGCTGCAAATCTCTTCCAAGCCTGAATTAATCCAAAGAATGCCTTCTGTAACTTTAACAAGTCTTTACAAAATTTACTATAATACCACCAATAAAGAGAATCTATCAGTTTCCAAGGCAGTCACCTGCAGTTTTGATAATTTTAATTCAGAATTTTTGACTTGTGTGAAGCATATATTTACCTCCATGTAATTTCCCACACATTGCTCCTACTTCTCTTATATGTGTCCAAATTACCCTCAAAATATTTGAAGGTTGCTATAATATGCCCCAAACTTTTTTATTTCATACACAGTTCCTTAAACCAGTCCCCATGTGGCATGTTCTCTAACATCATACTTGCCTTTTTCTACTTATCTAGGACTATCCAAAATGGTTGGTTGGTTTTTGTCCCTTGTTCTGGAAGACGACAAAATAACATTACTATGTTAGAGTTAACTTACAGGCAACGGCTGAAAAGGCGAATATGGGCTGGAAATACTCTACCACAAGTCAGGCACAAATAGTCAACATGAACATTTTGCTAAATTTGCACATCTCATATTTCTTTGAGATGCTTCAATTCTACTTTTCTCATACAGCACAGCACCTTCTCTGAGGAGTGCATGCCATGTTGAGAGGTCTTTTGCCCCATGTCATATGATCAATTCAAAAGTTCTTAAAAGGGACCCTGAGAGTGTCCTTGTATCACATTTTTCTGACTATTATGAGAGCACTTGCCTCATATGAGTTCTCTATAAAATAGTCCTTGAAACAAGCATATGTTTGGCATTTGAACAACATGGCCAGCCCATTGAGGTTGTACTTTCTGAAGTATAGTTGAATGGTTGGCAGTTTAGTTCAAGTAAGATCCTGAATGTCTGGGACCATATGTCAGGTGATCTTCAGAATCTTCAAGACAATTCAAATGGAAGTAATTCAGTTTCCTCCCAAGGCACTGTTAGACTGTCCAGGCTTCACAAGCATACAACTGTGGCTCTGTAGATCTTCAGTTTGGTGGTCAGTCTAATACTACTTCTCTCTCACTACTGCACTGATGGTAATTTATTGAGCATGAAAAGACTACAACCCAAAACTAGGATGGAGGAAGTATTGGTCCATGACTTTTGTTTGCAGATGATTGTGTACTCAATTCAGTCTCTGAAGCAGAGATACAACAAAATAGTGCTTACAATGTGCTAGACTCTGTGTTAAGCATTTTACAATTATCTCATTTGAGCCTCACTACAATCCTGGAAAGTAAGTGTTATTATTATCATCAATTTTGCAGTTGAGGGAATTGAGGAAAGCAGAATAACTTGTTAGAGTCACACAGATAATGTGTGAGATCACTTTGAACTCAAGTCTTCTTGACTCTGAACCCTGTGTTCCATCTAATATGGCATGTAGCTATCTAACAGAGTCTAATACAGTAGCAACCAGTCTTTTTAACTGGCATATAGCATTGTTTGCTCATACTAAGCTTACAGTTCTCTAATAAACACAGATCTCTATTTTATTTTATAGGAACTGATATGTAGCTTTCTCAATTTGTGCCCATGGAGTTTATTTTTTTTTTGAACTCTTGTAAATACATCTAGCCAAATTATAATTTATTCCATTTTAACTCATTTACTTGTCTGTCACAATCACTATAGATTCTGATTCTATATTCCAAAGTGTTGCCTATCCCTTCTCTTTTTGGCTCATTGGCAAATGTGGTATGTTATCTTTGCTTTCATCATAGTAACTGAAAAAATAATATTGACTAACATAAGACAATGGAAAGACATTGTGGAGAAGAGATAATTCTTTGGATCTGATATTCTAAATTGACCTAACTGTATGTCTCAGCCTTGTCTATATGCATAGAGTGAGAAATGTTATTGAATGCTTTGTATGTAACTGTACTATATAAACAACATTATTTTGATCTACCAATCTTTTTGTACCTTATCAACCATGAACTGGAAGTTTATTGCTAAATAATAGTGTGACTTAGAAGCCAAAAAGCTAGCATTTGTTTAGGCTACATAAAGAGAGGTATGAAGTTTAAAATGTGGAAGTAAGTAGACCTACATCACTCCTTTTTAGGGAGATCACATATGGATATTACCTCCAATTTTGGATGCCCCATTTGTGAGAAGATATTGAACAGCATGAGTATGTATATACTTGCCCAGGAGCATACCATCAGTCAGGTCTTCCTGACTCTAAGTACAATGTTCTATCTACTATGCCATCTAGAGTGTTTGAATTTAAAGGATTTGGGAATATCATTGTAAAGTCAACGAGGCTGTGTAAGGCTATTAAATCCTTTGACCCAGAAATACTGCTGTTAAGTCTTTATCACAGAGACCACAGGAGAAGGAAAAGAATCTACATGTACAAAAATAGTTATAGCACCTTTTCTTGAGGTGGTAAAAAATTTGGAATTTGAGAGGATGTCCACCATTTGGAGGATGGTTGAAGAAGCTGTGGTATCTATTGCAATGGCATACTATTGCTGTAAAATTAATGAGGAGGGAGGTGGTTTTTACAAAAACCTGGAAAGGCATATAAACTGTTGCAGAATGATACCATCAGAACCAAAAGATCATCATACACAGTAACAGCAATATTGTAAAGATCAATTGGAAAGAATTAGCTACTCTGAGATATATGATACAAGACGGTTCCAAAGGACTCATGATGAAAAAATGTATACACCTCCACAGAGAGAACTATTGAACTCTGAATTCAAATTGAAATGTATGTGTGTGTGCACATGTGTTCATGTGTATGTGTGTACCTTCTTTATTTTTCTAGCCTTTTTTTTTACAATATGGCTAATATAGGAATATTATTTTGCATGATTTCACATGTATAATTGGCATCATATTGCTTACCTTTTCAATGCATGGCTGGGAGAGGCTGGAGAGACAGAGAGAATGTAGAATTTAAAATTTTTAAAACGTTAAATAAATAAATAAATTTTAAAAAGAAAAAAAAATTGGGGGATTTAAGCACCCAAAAGATAAACAGTCCCTACCACAAGTACACCAATTATAAAATGAAAGTGAAGACTCCTTTATTAGATGCAGTGTGGAGTAGCAGAAAGGATCCTTAATGAGAAGTCCAGTAACCTCTGTTTGAATGTCTGGTCTCCTACTAAATAAGTTGTATAACTCTGAATAAGTCTCTTAAGCTTTTTGAACCCTCACTTACTTATCTGTAAAATGGTCACCAAAGAAAGCAAGAATTCACCTGAGCTTTCCCATTAACTCCTTCAGGTAACCTCTAAAAAGTGAATCTGAACAGATTTTTGAGTGGCAGAATCCTCAAAGAGACAGAGTGTGGCAGAATTGCAGCCCAGGAGAACCTCAAGGGTGGACAGGAGGAGTAGGTTGCACCTGTCTGGGAGAAGAGCACAGAGTGCATGGAGTGCTCCAGTGCAGACCTGATCAAAGAGAGGCTGGAGTGGACCCCAGTGGACTGAATCAATGGCAGCAGTGTTGATTCCCTGACCTCTTAGTGAAAGAGGTAGGTCTGTCACAGCTGGGTGAGATAAGGGAACAGTCCTGCCTAGGTTCTGTATTGGTGGCAGCAGTTACTCCTACGGCTATCAGCTCACAGACTAAATGTTTGAACATCACCTACTTAAACTTCCTGGAGCCAAGATGTCAGAGTAAACAGCAAATTGCTTTCACCCTTCCGTGACCTTGAAAAAAATAAAACAGAAAATATTGCCCCAAGGAAAATCCTGGAATAGTGGAACAAGCAGAAAGACATGGTATGGCATCTTTTAGCCCTATCTAAGAACCTAGGGGATTAAAGTAAAAAACTCTCTCTTGCTGTGACTGAAGTGAGCCAATGCAGGAAGGAGGGTGCCCAGTCAGGACAGCAGCATGCCCCACATCAACAGACCAGGAGGAGATCCTGACACCTCCAGATGCAGGAAGAGGCAAGCACCAACATCAGCACACACTACCTCCAGTGCAGCACCAAGTAAAATACCAGACCACTACAACATACAACTGCAAGCATCTGAGGCCCCAGTACAGAAAATGGCTACTCAGGGCCCTGGCCCACAGCACAAGAAGTCTGGCACAGTGTCCCCTGAACTCCAGAAGCAGAGATTGAATTTAAAAGCCAAAAAACAAGGTCAACAACATGAGCAAGAAGAATGAAAAAAAAAATCGGTGACCATAGATAAATATCTTGGTGACAGAGAAGATCAAAACACAAATTCAGGAGAGGACAGCATAGTCAATACATCCACATCCAGAACCTCACACGGGAATGTAAAATAGTCTCAAGCCCAAAGATCCTTCTTGGAAGGGCTCAGGAAGGATTTTAAAAATCAAATAAGAGGGATAGAAGAAAAATTATCAATGAAAATGGCCCTGAGTTTCAAGAACCAGAGTGCAAAATAGTCATTGAAAGTATCCACCAATCACCTCCTCAAAGACATTCCAAACTGAAAATGCCAAGGAATACTGTAGCCAAATTCCAGAATTATCAGATTAAGGAGAAAACACTGAAAGAAGCCAGAAAGAAACAATTCAAATATCCTAGAACCACAGTTAGGATTACACAAGACCTTGTAGTATCTATGTGAAAAGATGAAAGATATCTCATAAGACAAAGGAGCTTGAATTACAAACAAGGGTCAAGTACCAAGCAAAACTGAGCATGGTCTCTCAGAGAAGATGGACATTCAATGAAATAAGGGGTTTCAAGACTTTCCTGATGAAAAGGCCAGAGCTCAATGGAAAATCTGATCTTTAAATATAAGACTCAAGAGAAGTATAAAAAAGTAAAAAGCAAAAAAACAAAACAAAACATGTTTTTCAATAAGGGAAAGCTGTTTGCAAACCTATATGAGAGGATGATACTTGTAAATCTTGGAAATTTTATATTTAATATGACATTTAAAAGGGATATGCATAGGCATAGAGTGTGGCTGTAAATTAACTAATTTCATGACATAAAACCTAATTAAGGGATATTAAGGGAGAAGACGAAGGATGGAGGCAGAAAAGGGTAAGATGTATTTTACCATTGTGATGTAAATTGCATCACACGAAGAGGCATAAAAACATATTATAATGGTGGGAAAGTTGGGAGAGAGATAAGAATTGTTTGAACCTTGCTCTCATAGGACTTGGTTCAAGGAGAGAATAACATACTCAGTTAAGTATAGAAATCTAACTTGCCCTACAGGAAGTAGATGGGGAAAGGGGAAAGAAAAGGGAGAGGGTTTTATAAAAGAGAAGGAAAATTGAGAGAGGTGGTGGTCAAAAGCAAAACTCTTTCGAGGAGGGGAAGAGAGAAATAAAAGCATAAATGGGGGAATAGGATAGAGAGAAAGACACAGAGAGTAATCATGACTGTGAACATGATGAACTCTCCCATAAAACAAGACAATAGCAGTGTTGTGTAAGAACTAATTATATTTCCCTCCATCCTATCCTGTCCCCCATTACTTCTGTTCTCTCTTTTGATCCTGACTCTCCCCATGAGTGTTGACCTCAAATTGCTCCCTCCTCCCCGTGCCCTCCCTTCTATCATTCCCCCCACCCTGCTTATCCCCTTATCCCCCACTTTCCTGTATTGTAAGATAGGTTTTGATACCAAAATGACTGTGCATTTTATTCCTTCCTTTAGTGGAATGTGATGGGAGTAAACTTCATGTTTTTCTCTCACCTCCACTCTTTTTCCCTTCACTAAAAAGTCTTTTACTTGCCTCTTTTATGAGAGATAATTTGCCCCATTCCATTTCTCCCTTTCTCCTCCCAATATATTTCTCTCTCACTGCTTGATTTCATTTTTTTTTTTAAGATATGATCCCCTCCTCTTCAGTTCACTCTGTGCACTCTGTCTCTATGTGTGTGTGCGTGTGCGTGTGCATGTTTGTGTGTGTTATCCCACCCTGTACCCAGATGCTGAATAGTTTCAAGAGTTACAAATATTGTCTTTCCATGTAGGAATGTAAGCAGTTCAACTTTAGTAAAGTCCCTTATGACTTCTCTTTGCTATTTACTTTTTCATGCTTCTCTTCATTCTTGTGTTTGAAAGTCAAATTTTCTTTTCAGCTCTGGTCTTTTCATCAAGAATGCTTGAAAGTCCTCTATTTCATTGAAAGACCAATTTTTCCCCTGAAGTATTATATTCAGTTTTTCTGGGTAGGTGATTCTTGGTTTTAGTCCTAGTTCCTTTGACTTCTGGAATATCCTATTCCATGCCCTTTGATCCCTTAATGTGGAAGCTGCTAGATCTTGTGTTATCCTGATTGTATTTCCACAATACTTGAATTGTTTCTTTCTAGCTGCTTGCAATATTTTCTCCTTGATCTGGGAACTCTGGAATTTGGCCACAATGTTCCTAGGAGTTTCTCTTTTTGGATCTCTTTCAGGCGGTGATCTGTGGATTCCCTGAATGCTTATTTTGCCCTCTGGTTCTAGAGTGTCAGGGCAGTTTTCCTTGATAATTTCATAAAAGATGACGTCTAGGCTCTTTTTTTGATCCTGGCTTTCAGGTAGGCCCATAATTTTTAAATTGTCTCTCCTGGGTCTATTCTCCAGGTCAGTTGTTTTTCCAATGAGATATTTCACATGATCTTCCATTTTTTCATTCTTTTGGTTTTGTTTTGTGATTTCTTGGTTTCTCATAAAGTCATTAGCCTCCATCTGTTCCATTCTAATTTTGAAAGAATTATTTTCTTCAGTGAGCTTTTGAATCTCCTTTTCCATCTGGCTAATTCTGCTTTTGAAAGCATTCTTCTCCTCATTGGCTTCTTGAACCTCTTTTGCCAATTGAGTTAGCCTATTTTTTAAGGTGTTATTTTCTTCAGCATTTTTTTTTGGGGGTCTCCTTTAGCAGGGAGCTGATCTGCTGTTCATGCTTTGACTGCATGTCTCTCATTTCTCTTCCCAGCTTTTCTTCCACCTCTCTAACTTGATTTTCTATGAGCCCTTCTATGGCCTGAGCTCACTGAGTGCTCTGGGATATAGACTTCTGTGTCTTTGCCTGATGGTAAGCATTGTTCTTCCTCATCAGAAAGGAAGGGAGGAAATGCATGTTCCCCACAAAAGTAACCTTCTATAGTCTTATTTCTTTTCCCTTTTCTGGGCATTTTCCCAGCCAGTGATTTGACCTCTGAATATTCTCTTCACACCCACTTCGCCTCCTGATCCTCCCAGTCAGCACTTGGGGTTTGAGATTCCAATGCTGCTTGCCAGCCTCAGGGCTTTTGGCGGGGGCAGGGCTGCTATTCAGTGTGTGATTAAGTTCAGGTGCTCAGGTAGGGGCAGGGCCGCCTCTCAGGCTCAGTTCCCTCAGGAGGTTTATGCAGAGACCTTCAACAATGGATCCAGGCTCCTGCCTGCTTGGGGAGCCCCTGTCTGCTCCCATCTCCGCTGTTGCCTCCCGAGGGGGCCTGAGTTATGGGGGCACCCCACTCCCGTCTTGACCAGCCAAAGAGACCCTCTCACTGACCCCTGTCACCTGTGGGTGGAGGGACCCGCGTGGCTGCTGGAGATCCCATCCTTGAAGCCTGCTCAGATCTTTTCCTCTCAGTGCTGTGGCCGCGGCAGGGCAGTACTCAGCTCCCAGTCCCGGTGCCCAGTCCGCGGTGCGAAGGACCTTTTGCGAGAGGTTTGCAGGTCTCTCGCTCCAATGTTCTGTGGCCTCTGTGTGCAAAATTCGCCGTGAGTTACTTTTTTTGTAGATGTTCTATGGGTTGTGGGTACGCACATATGTGTATGTGCGTCTTTCTACTCCTCCATCTTGGCTCCACCCCTTTAAATAAGCTTTTTTAAGCAGTTACTCAAGGGATGGTCCCTTTAACAAAAATAAATAAATAAGTAAAAATAAAAATCAAACTGGGAGAGGAAGACCCTCAAGTTTCCTGGGTAAAAGAGGAACAGTTACTATTTACTGTTTACATTCACTCTGTGCTAGATGGGCCGTGACATGTTGTCCAATCTGTGAGCTACAGACTCAAATGGGCTTGGCCTTTGAGCAAGAAATCTGGTCAGTAAACCAAAAAAGAAAAAAGGCAGCTTTTGGCCATGGCAATGTACCTTCCCCTGGGTAGAACACACCAGGCAGGGACAGAGAGGAGATGAAAGGAGAGGGGAGAGGAAGTAAGGTAAGGTGAGTGGAGAAGAGGGAAGGAGGTCATGATGACAAGCCTTATGATGATTAGCAGGGCTATTATCTGGGAGATAATGTGTGGTCAGGGGGGTTGACAATATCATCATAGAGAATCTGATAAGAGCTTCTTTGGTTGTTTTGAAGTTTTGAGGGGCGCCAATGTTTAATTGTATTATTCAGTGCCTTGAATATTATGGGCACTTACTGAATTTTTGTTGAATCCTTTAGAGTGTAAGTACTATGGAAATGAAATCAGTATAGCTACCAATAGCCAACCCAAGGCACCTGGTTCCACCAGAAAAAAAAAAATCTTTCTTACCAAATTTCCTTTATAGGCTCAAAGAAACTGTCAATCTACAGTTATCTCTTCTATATCACAGTTTCCTATCACAATTTTGATGTATCATGGGTCTGTGTAAGAAATTAAATGGGATTTTGGGGGGAGTTTTGAGGAAACCCCAGATAACCCATGAAGACTAACATATGACAATTTAGAAACTCAGAAATGCAAAAAATATAGACATAGCATTGCATAATATCAATAAAAATTTTACCAAAAAGCATTATAAACACACAGAAAAAAAAGAAAGAAAAGAACAGACGTCTTTTTCTGGTGCCAAGCGAGGGCCAAAAATATTTATGCAGATTGTCTAGATCATGGAGTCACTGCAACCATAATCCTTTCCAGTGTGGAAGGAACAACTATACTGGGATTATAGGAGGTGTCCTAGCTTTTTATATTTCTAGATCACCAGGCACAAAGTCTTGAATTAAACTATAGTTTCTTTTCCATAGAATCATTGTATCCATTAGCCACATCTGGATGATGCTCATATATATATGTCAATGTAAGTAAGTGTGTGTGTGTGAGTGTGTGTGTGTGTGCGTGCACACAAGTGTGCCTAAGTAGAAGCAGTGAAATGAGATCTTTTACTGTGGTGCCCTGTTTTTCTCATAGTTAAACTGATAACTAATACCTGCTTTGTTAATTTGCAGGGGAATGTGACACCCATTGAGGAGTTATGCACTGTCAAAACTCCAGGAGAACTACATCTGTAGTGAAAATCATTGCCTGAAGAGCTAAGCAGGCCTTGTTTCCCTCCTCTTCTTCGTTAAGGTTTTCTTTAATAATTTACATTCAATCAATAAGTATCCATATTCCAGGTATGGAAAACATATTGACCACTTACTCTGTAAGTTCCTTGAGTCAGGGAACTGTTTTTATTTTGTTTTCTGTCTTTTATCCTTAGTGCCTGGCATCTTTGGACAAGAATAGGATCTGGACTTATGGTTTCCTTAGCATGAGAGGTAAGGAAAATCCCTATACCATCATGGGAACTGGGGCACCATCTCTGAAACTTTTATTCCTAGAAGGCTGCCTAGACTATTGAGAGGATAAATGACTTGCTTAGGTTGAGATAGCCAGGATGAGTCAGGTGGGAGTTGATCGCAGGCCTCTCTGGTCTTGAGACATGTTCTCTATCTGAAATGCCATGTTACTTCTCACTGTGTAGCAGATTGTAGATACCTAATCAATAATTGTCAAATTGAATTAAAACAGTCATAATCATATATTGACGATTGTTCTTTTTTTAAGAGCAGATACAGATGAATGAGTTTTGAAACCTTCTTAAAAGAGATATAAAGGTTTTGGTGAATTCTGATTTACTATTTATTGAAAAAAATAGTCCTTACTTTGTACAGAGCACTAAGGATAAAGTTTCTATGAGGCAAGACCTCTCCATTTTGATGAAACTTACAGTTTACTTTCTAAGTTCTGGTGCTCAAATAATTTGTGCACAAAAAATTATTACATAATGTTAATATAATTTAAATAGATCATTTACAAATTTTCATAATGCATCCCTGTGAGAAAAGTTGCTTGTTTCTTTTTCATCAGATTTGGATTTTGTAAAGAATTAAGAGAAGAATTAAAAGAAGAGAATGAGGCAAATATTATAGAAAGGATCTTGGAATGTGAGGAAGGAAATTTGAGTTTTAGTCCTATTGCTCACCAGTAACCATCTGTATGATCTGGAATAAAATGGTCACATTTATCAAATATTAATTAAGCACCTATTGTAATTAAGTCATTGTGTTAGTCATTGGGGATATAATATAATACCTTTGCCCTATCCACAAAAAAGTATTTCAGGGATTAGTTCAGTTCTGTGTTAACAGAGGAAGACAGAGTATGAGGGTTAAAAAGCGGAGGAGTTGTAATGTGAGTACTGGGACGGAGCAAATGATAACTTGCTTATAGAACTTGTTTCCCCCCTCCCCTTCACTGTCTTCTCTTCTCTTCTCTTCTCTTCTCTTCTCTTCTCTTCTCTTCTCTTCTCTTCTCTTCTCTTCTCTTCTCTTCTCTTCGCTTCGCTTCGCTTCTCTTCTCTTCTCTTCTCTTCTCTTCTCTTCTCTTCTCTTCTCTCTGTCTCTCTCTCCTTTGTGAGAATGACATAGTCAATCAATTTAGGTCCTATAGGAAAACTCCCTTGGATTCTAACTAGTGTGAGAGAAATAAATATGAAATTTAAATTTATGTACCTGAGAAAGCTGGAGATCTGGGAGAATAGTTGTATTCACCTTTAGCAGACAGGAGAGTAGAAGACACTGCTTATACAACTTTCTGTTTCCTTCAAAGGTACAAAAAGAATCATATAAGTTTCTGTATCACATCAACAGACTGGATATTGATTGGTCTACTAGGTTTGCTTTGCTCTAAGTGAAGAATTCTGTACAGTCATCTTTGCTGATTCATTTCTGAGAACTCCTTTTTAAGATCCTGGTGTGTGGGGGCAGGGCAGACCCAAGATGGCAGATTAGAAGCATGAATCTGCTCCAGTTTTCCCCCAAAAGCCCTTCAAGTACCTCTAAAAACGTGCTAAACAAATTCAAGAGCAGAAGAAGCCACAAAATGACAGAGGAAAACAAATTTCCAGCCCAAGACAACCTGGAAGGTCAAAAGGAAGGGTCTATTGCACTGGACTTGAAGTGAAGCACAGCCCAGTGTGAGCCACACTGACATAGATGGGACAGGAGCAGGCTTCAGGAGCTAAATCACAGGCAGCTGGTGTCATTTCCATATTTCTCAAACGACAAATATCAAAGAAAGCTTCAAAGATCAGTGAGAAAGCTCTTTCATCTAAGTGAGAAGGGCGTGTGGAAGGAGTGCATTCTGTCCTGGGGTGGGAGATGGAGGGAGATGGGGAGAAAATTTGGAATTCAAATTCTTGTGGAAGCAAATGTTGAAAACTGAAGAATAAATAGATTTTATACATATATATGTATGTATATACATATATAAACATACATATACATATATACAAATACACATACATATATACATACATGCATATACATGTGTGAATATATACATATATATGCATCTATATGCACATCTCTCTCTCTCTCTCTCTCTCTCTCTCTCTCTCTCTCTCTCTCTCTCTCTCTCCTTTTGAGGGCAGGAACTATTTCCTTTTTGTCTTCCAATCAGAAGCACTTAGTACAGTGTGTGGCACATGGTAGGTACTTAATAAATGCTTACTGATTAGTTGCTTGGGAATGAATGAAAAATAACAGATCCTTTTGGACTTTGGACCTTCCTGCTTCTGAAAGTTAATGATGGCACTGAAACAGGATTACATAGGCTAGTGACTGGGCATTCAATTTCAATGTGCATATTGGGATGCTTTGCAAAATATCTTAACTGAAATGAAATATTAATGAGATGAAGGAAGTTTGCTATGTAGGCTTAAAGTGGTGTTATTATCTGGTTAGTAAAAACAACCGTTGCTTTGGACAGGTAAAAATATTGACAGCATCCACAAAATTTGGAGCCAATGGGTACATTACAGCCTATTTATCCACAACTGTGAAAAAGACACGGAGCTTGCCAGTTACACCATAATATTATCTGGCACTGGGTGCCGTGCATGGCAGGTTTGACCAAGCATTTGGTTGACCTCATATGCCCAGTCCTAACTGGTGAAAACAGTCAAGTCCTAGTCATAGAACTTTTTTTATGTTATCCCATATGAGAGTTCATTTGGGTTCTGGAATTCGAGCAGTCTAGTGATTTTGGTGGCTTGATTTACAAAAAAGTTAAATAATTTTAATTATTCCTACTGGAACTCCTTTCTGAACAGAATTCTTGTGTTTCATTGTATCTTTAATTTTATGCTGAAATTATATTATCTCAATTATGTATAGTTAGATACTTAAGTAGTCTTGTCTGCAGCATTGCTACATAAAATTATGATCACAGTTTGAATTAAGAAAAACAAAAAGATAAAAAACATTATATAATTGATCCCCAGGGTTAAAACTTTGTCTATCTCAGGACTTTTTACTGGTAAGAATCCATTTTGGCAGTGAGGAAAAAAAATTAGAGACAACATTAGAGGCAGTTGGTAGTGCAGTAGATGCAACACTGGCATTGTAGGCAGGAAGACCTGAGATCAAATTTAACTTTGGATACTACCTAGCTTTGTGACAATGAGCAAGCCACTTGAATCTATTTGCCTCAGTTTCCTCAGTTGTATAGTAGTAACACTAATGGCACATATATTTCATAGTTATTGTGAGAATCAAGTAAGATAACATTTGGTTTTTGTGCACTTAGTATTTTAATTACATGTAAAGATAATTTTCAGCATTCACTGTTACAATACTTTGAGTTCTAATGTTTTTTTCTCTCTCCTCCCCTCTCCTCTCCCTTTCCCAAGAGAGAAAGCAATGTGATACAGGTTATACATGTATAATCAAATCAATCATATGTAGATATTAGTCTTGTTGTGAAAGAGGAATCAGATCAAAAGAGAAAACCACAAGAAAAAATAAACAAAAGCACACCAAAACGAACAAAATCCCTGAAAACAATATCCTTTGATCAGCATTCAGATGCTCCAGTTCTTTCTCTGCATGTAGATAGCATTTTCCATCATGAGTCTTTCAGAATTGTCTTGGATCATTATATTGCTGAGAAGAGCTAAGTCTATTATGACTGATCATTGAACAATATTCCTATTACTACATACAGTGCTTTCTTGGTTCTGCTCAATTCACTTAGCATCAGTTCATATAAGTATTTCCAGATTTTTCTCAAATCTGTCTGCGATTTCCTATAGCACAATAGTACTATATTACATTAATATGCAACAACTTATTCAGTCATTCCCCAATTGATGGGGATTCCCTCAATTTCCAATTCTTTGTCATCACAAAAATAGTTACTGTAAATATTTTTGTATATAACCTCCTTTCCCCCCATTTTTTATTATTTCTTTGAGATATAGACCTAATAGTGATATTGCTGGATCAAAGGGTATACACAGTGCAGTTACACTTTGGGAATAGTTCCAAAATGCTCTCAAGAATTGTGGGATCAGTGAAGAATTCCACCAACAATGTTTCAATTTTCCCACATCTTCTCCAGCATTTTTAAATAAACTAACCTTATAGATATGAGCCGGTATCTTAGTACCTCAGAGTTGTTTTAATTTGCCTTTCAATTGTGATTTAGAGCATTTGTATATGACTATAGATAACTTTAAAACTTTTTTCCTGAAAATTTCTTGTTCATATCCTTTGAGCATTTATCAATTTGGGAATGATTTGTTTTCTTGTATATTTGAATCAGTTCTGTATAAATTTGACAAAATGAGGGCTTTATTAGAAACACAGGTGGTAAAAAAAAAAGTTTCCAAAATCTCACATATCTCTCTAATCTTAGTTGCATTGGCTTTGTGCAAAAAACTTATCAATTTAATGTAATCAAAATCATCAGTTTTGCATTTCATAATGTTCTCTGTCTCGTTTGGTCAGAAATAATCTCCTTCTCCTTAGATTTCACAGGTAAACTATTCCTTGCTCTCCTAATTTGCTTATGGTATCACCCTTTATGGCTATATCATATAGTCATTTTTATCTTATCTTAGTACAGTATATTAAGTATAGCACACACACTTAGTATACAGTGTGAGATGTCGGTCTGCGCCTCGTTTCTACCACATTATTTGCAATTTTCCCAGCATCTTTTGTCAAATAGTGAGTTTTTATCCCAGAAGATGGAGTCTTTGGGTTTATCAAATAATAAATTACTATAATCATTGGCTATTGTATCTTGTGTGCCTAATCGATTCCACTAGTCCACTACCCTGTTTCTAGGCAGTAGCAAGTAATTTTGATGGTTGCTCTTTTAATATGCAGTTTTAGATCTGATATGGCTAGGCCATGTTCCTTTGCATTTTTTTCATTAATTCTTGTGATATTCTGGAACTTTTATTCTTCCAGATGAATTTTATCATTATATTTTCTAGCTCTATACATTATTGCTTGGTAGTTTATTTGGTATGGCAATGAATAATTAAATTAATTTAGGTAAAATTGTCATTTTTATCATATCATCTTGGCCTACCCATTAGCAATTGATATTTTTTCCAATTGTTTAGGTGTGATTTTATTTGCATGAGAAGTGTTTTGTAGTTGTGTTCATATAGTCCCTGAATTTGTCTTGACAGGTAGACTTCTAAATATTTTATATTGTCTACAGGTATTTTAAATAGAATTTCTCTTTCTATCTCTTACTATTGGGATTTGTTGGTAATATATAGAAATGCTGATGATTCATGTGGGTTTATTCTATATACTGCAAAACTGCTAAAGTTGTTGATTGTTTAAAGTAGTTTTTTTAGTTGATCTCTAGGATTCTCTAAGTATTGCATCATATCATCTTCACAGAGTGATCGTTTTGTTTCCTTGTTTTCTGTTCTAATTCCTTCAATTTACATTTTTCTTTTATTTCTAAAGCTAACATTTCTAGTACAATATTGAATATTAGTGGCAATAATGGACATCCTTATTTCACCCTTGATCTTATTGGGAATGTTTCTAGCTTATCCTCATTACAGGTGGTGCTTGCTGATGGGTATAGACAGATACTACTCATCATTTTAAAGAAAGTTTTATTTATTCTTATGCTCTCTAATGTTTTTAATAGCAGTGGGTGCTGTATTTTGTCAAAAGTTTTTTCTGCATCTCTTGACATAATCATATGATCTCTGTTAATTTTGTTATTAATGTGGTCAATTATGCTGACGGTTTTCCTAATAATTAGCCAGCCCTGCATTTTTGGTACAAATCCCACCTTATCATAGTGTATTATCCTGATGATAAATTGGTGTTATCTTTTTGCTAATATTATATTTAAAATATTTTCACAAATATTCATTAGGAAAATGGTCTATAATTTTCTTTCTCTCTTTTGGCTCTACCATATTTTTGTCACAAAAAGAACTAAGTAGAATTAGTTCACCTATTTTTCCAAATAGTTTATGTAGAATTTGAATTAATTGTTCTTTAATTGCTTGGTAGAATTCACTTGTAAAACATCTGACTGAGAATTTCTCTTACTAAGTTTACTGATAGTCTGTTTAATTTTTTTTCTAAATGAGGTTAAAGTATTTTATTTCTTCTTGTTAAACTGAGCAATTTATAATTTTTGTGAATATTCTTCCGTTTCAGTTATTGGCACATATTTGGGCAAAATAGCTCCTAATTATTACTTTAATTTTATCTTCATTGGTAGTGAATTGGTTTTCTTTTTTTAAAAATAAAATTAGCCATAGATTTATCTTTTTGTATTTTCCACAAAATAAACTCTTTTTTATTATGTCAATAGTTATTTTACTTTGAATTTTATAAATATCTCTTTGACTTTCAAAATTTCTATTTTGATATTTAATTGTATATTTTAAATTTCTTTTTTTAGGTTTCTTTTAGTTGCAGACCCAATTTATTGATCTGCCCTTTCTCTATTTTATTCATAACAACATTCTGAGATGCAAAATTTTCCCAAAGTACTACTTTGGCTGCATTCCACATGCTTTGGTATGTTGTCTCGTTGTCTTTGTTCTCTTTGATGAAATTGGTTGTTTCTGTAATTTGTTGTTTGATCCATTGATTTTTTAGGATTAGTTTATTTATTTTTCATTTAGATTTCAGTCCATCTTTCCATGACATTTTAATATATATAACCTTTATTGCTTCATGATCTGAACAGGATGTATTTAATATTTCTGCCTTTCTGCATTTGATTGTGTAGTTTTTATGCTCCAATACATAGTCAGTTTTTATGTCGGTGCCATGTACCTCTGAGGGAAAAAAAGGTATATTTTCTATTCCCATTCAAGGTTCTCCAGAGATCTATCATATTTAACTTTTTGAAATTCTACTCACCTCCTTAACTTCTATGTTGCTTATTTTATGGTTAGATTTATCCAGTTCTGAAGGGGAAGGAGTCCTCCACTAATATAGTCTTGTCATCTATTTCTTCCTTGAACTTACTTCTCAGAATTTGCATACTGTCTGACTTGGTGCATATATGTGTAGTATTGCCATTACTTCATGATTTATGGTGCCTTTTGGCAAGATGCAGTTTCCTTCCACATCTCTTTTACTTAGATCTATTTTTGCTTTTGTTTTTTCTGAGATCAGGATTGCTATCTTTACTTTTTCTTTATATTTCATTTGAAGTACAAAATATCCTGCTCCAGCCTTTTACTTTTGCTCTGTGTGTCTCTCTCTGCTTCAAATATGCTTCTTGTAAACATAACATTGTAGGATTATGGTTTTTTACCTTTTACCTTTGCACTGTGTGCATCTCTCTGCTTCACATATATTTCCTGTAAGCATCATATTGTAGGATTCTGGTTTTTAATCCACTCTCTGTCCCTCTTCTATTTTATGAGAGGGTTCATTCTATTCACATTAACAGTTATGATTACTGTGTATTTCCATCCATCAATTTTTTCCCATTTATACTTTTCTCTCTCCTTTCACCCTGTCCCTCCTTTCACCCTGTCCCTCCTCAACAATGTTTTGCTTCTGACCATGAGCCTCCCTTCATCTGTCTTCCCTTCTATCAACCCCTCCTCTATTCCCCTCTTTCCCTCCTACTTCAGCCCTCCCTTCTATCTACTCCCCTCTCTTCTTTTTTCTCCTACTTCCCTATAGGGAAAGATAAATTTCTATACCAATTTAGAGTGTATGTTATTTCTTCTTTGAGCCTAATCTGATGAGAATAAGGTTCTCATAAGAATAATTCTTTCCCTCTACTGTAACAGGTCTTTTGCATTTTTCCATGAGATATGAATTGCCCTATTCTGTCTCTCTTTCATCTTTTTCCAGTGCAGTATTTATTTCATCTCTTATTTTTTTTTATATCATCACTTCAAAATCAACTTACACCTATACCCTCTGTCTACATACATCCTTTTAAACCGCCTTGATAAAGTTCTAAAGAATTATAAGTATCATCTTCTTATGTAGGGATGTAAGCAGTTTAATCTTATTGAATAACATCATTTTTTTTCCTGTTTACTTTTTTATGCTTCTCTTGAATCTTGTATCTGTTCAGCTCTTATCTTTTCATCAGTAAAGTTTGAAAGCCCCCTATTTGATCAAATATCTGTCTTTCCACGTGATAGATTATGCTCAGTTTTTCTGGGTAGTTGATTCTTGGTTGTAATCCAAGTTTATTTGTTTTGTGAAACATTATATCCTAAGCCCTCTGATACTTTAACATAAAAGCTACTTAGTCCTGTGTAATCCTGACTGGGCTACTTGACATTTGAATTACTTTTTTTTTTTTTTCTGGCTGCTTGTATGATATTATCCTTGACCTGATAATTCTGGAATTTGGCTACAATATTTCATGGAATTTTCTTTCTGGGATATCTTTGAGGATGTAATTGGTGAAGTCTTTCAATGAATATTTTGCTATTTTTGTTTATGATATCAGACAGTTGTTTTTATCTGAAAGATACTGTCTAGTCTCTCTTTCTCTCCCTCTCTCTCTCTCCCTCTCTCTCTCTCTCTCTCTCTCTCTTTCTCTCCTCTCTCTCTCTCTCTCTCTCTCTCTCTCTCTCTCTCTCTCTCTCTCTCTCTCTGTCATTATGACTTTCAGTTAGTCCACTAAATATTAAATCAACTCTTCTGGATCTATTTTCTAGGTCAATTGCTTTTCTCATTTCCTATTTTTTCATTCTTTTGATATTTTTGATTGATTGATGTCTCATAGAGTTATTTGCCTCCAGTTTTCTAATTCTAATTTTTAAGAAAATATTTTCCTCACTCTGTTTTGGTCTTTCTTTTTCCAAGCTGTTGACTCTCTCTTGAACCTCTCTCATTTCTTTTCCCAATTTTTCTTCTACCTCTTTTATTTGATTTTTGAAATCCTTTTTGTGCTTTTTCAAGAAGACATTTTGGTTTTGAAACCAATTCATATTCCTCTTTGAGGTTTTCTATGTAGACATTTTGACATTGTTTTCCACTTCTGAGTTTGTTTTTGGATCTTCCCTGTTGCCATAGCAGCTTTTTCTGGTCTGGGATCTTTTTCTGCTTTTGTCTATTTTTAAAAATTGAACTCTGTTCTTAGGGTATGGGGGGCATTGTTTCAAGCTTCTTGGGCTAGATGCAAGGGGACTAGTCACTGGTTTTCTCCTAAGAGGCCGGAAGTGCTGGTCACTTTCTCACTGGACTGGTCTGGCCTAGTCATGCCTTTTGTTTTCTGGGTTCCAGGGCTAGGGGCCTCACAGCTGTCCTGCAGTGCCACTGGCCTACTAATGCTATGGATGTTGGTTGCTCATCTGTGCTGTTGCTAAGGTCCTCCCTCTGGCTTTCCCAAACACCTATTGCATTGAATTCCTCTCCCCTTTTCCCAAGTAAGATAGACCTTTCCTGAAGTTCTGCTAACTTCTTTTGGGTTGGAAAATTGTTTCAGTCTCTTTATGGCTTCCGTTGCTCCGGAATTCTTTTAGAGGCTTCTGTCTGCCATCTTCGCTCCATCTCTCCTCCCCCCATAAGATAATATTTCTAAAAAGCACTTAGCACAGTGCCTATCATGTAAAAAATGCAATATACACAATTATCCCCTTCCTTTTTTCATGTGAATTGGATTGGATGTATGGGTGTGGTGCTTAATTGAACACTATATGAAGACATATATTATATATAGCTGGAAACTGTCCTTTGCACATTCCCACATTCCTAGAGAGACAGACACTGCCAAGAATATTGTGAAATTTACTGCTGGATACTCAACCCACTGCCACAGAGAAGAGATAGGAATAAAGCTTGTCTACTTTGCAAAAGGAGGGACTGCCAAGAATCTATGAGATGAGTATATGTGAGGTCAATATCTGATGAAGACAGAGATTCTGGGTAAAATCCTGAGAAAGTTCTTATTCACATTCAAAGAACTTTGTATTCCAAGCTAAGATGCTTCTTCAAAGAGTTTCATTGCTCCCCTAGAAAGAGACCATTTCAGTCTTGAAATAGATGTAGTTGTATAGGAGAAAATGTAAGACTTAGAGAAGTGATTATAGAAAATTGAAAACAAATAAATTAATAATAATTTAAAAGATGAAAAAGTATGTAGTACTCTAATGCTATAGTAGAGAATGAGTTAAAGAATAAAAGAAACATTTATTAGTCACTTAACATGTGCAAAGTTCACTATGCTCTGCATCTGCTGCCCCTCCCAGTTTCTCTTCTCTCTAATTTCATTACCAGGCTGTTAACACAGTCTTTGGCTGATATAACTCTCTAATCATCCTCTACCCTCTGATTAGAGAGCTTGAGGGTTAAGTACCAAACTTTTCCCAGTTCCTTCCTTTATTGGCAGGAAAAGTGAATTTTGGAGGATCACTTCACTTTGTATCTGCTGCTTTTCCTGGTTTCAACACCAAGGAAAAGATGCCCTCATGCTAGGTAAAAGCTGATCTTCCTTCCAAATTCTTCTGTTTTCTTGCTTCCCTTACTTTGTTGTCTCCCCCTGCCCCCCATTAGACTGTAAACTCCTTGAGGGCAAGGACTGTTTTTTTCTGTCTTTTTAAGTTGATTGTATCCCCAATGCTTAGCACAGTGCCTGGCATATTGCAGGCAGTTAATAGCATATTACTGGATTGAATTGGAATGATTTTGGATGACAATAAAAAAGCAAATGCATCTTTGCTTTCCAGGAACTTATATTCAAAAGGGACAAAATACATATAGAAAGTCTCAGCTGCAAGTCAGCTTTGACAGAGAACTCAGATAGAAAGGAGATTAGCATGAAATGATTTGGATTTGATCCAATCTGTAGCCTGAAATGGAGATATTCCAAGGTCAAAATTTGAGAATGATTATAAAGTCTCAAAAAGGCAATTTGCTTTCAAGTAGAATGCATGTCTATAGTCACTTCTTTAATATGTTCCACTGTATATAAGTATATAGAAGTCCATCACCAGCAGGCTTATGGCTAACTAATGATGCTTAGTTGATGTGGCTGTTTCAAAGCTGAAAACAAAGAAAAACACAAAATTATTTTCAGTCTTACATAACCTCTTTCTTCCTTCATAAGGAAAGAAGAAGAAAGGTAGGAAGATAGGGGATAAGAAGAAAAAAAAGTGACACGTATTGCTTAGATCACATAAAAATGTTGATTTGTTATTTTCATCCTTCGTTTTCAAAGATCATGACATCAGAGAAATGATGTCATGACTTGCACTTGACTTTGTTTTGAGGGAGAGAGGGCTGTGCAAGTTTACCAGCCTCATTTTTCCCCCTGAGCCATCTGGATCCATTAAACAGATATTCATCAGGATGATTGAAGATGGCCCAGGATGCAAGGGGAGACATTGGCCTTTTCAGGTAGTCACTTACAGGGAGGTTACACCCATTGAGTGAATATGCCTCTTCAAGTAGTCAGGGAATGGCCCTTTTAATGAGTAAAAGAAAAAAATAGCTAAATCACACTGGGAAAAGAGAAACTGTTACTATCCATAATCACTCCAAGCCTGCCATTAAGCAGAGCTTGGGCAGGGACCTATTGTTGTCCAACTTATAGCCTTTAGAGTGCACTGAGTTCAAGAGTTGAGAACAGGAAGGAAGGAAGGAAGGAAGGAAGGAAGGAAGGAAGGGAAGAAGGAAGAAAATCTAGCTAGTATGCCCCAAAGGAAGGGAAGAGGGGGCCAGAAGGGAGAGGATGAGCTGGATTGCACAGCTAGCAGAGTACCCGCTCAGGCAGCTCTGTGTACTCACAGGTTGTGCTCATCCTTTGTTTTCAAAGAAGATCATGACATCAGAGAAATGATGACATGGCTTGCATTCAATTTTGTTTTGAGTGAGGGAGGGCTGTGCAAGGTCACCAGCCTCACTTTCTCCTCCTGAGCCATCCGATATTCTAAATATGAGATGTTTGACAATGAACAATAATTTGATATAGTACTGTATGAAATGAATCACATCAATATGGATATTTTTGCTATAATACAAAGGAAATTATATAAGGTAGTAGGAATTAGTTGGAGGAATGACTGAAAGGTTCACTTTAGGAGAATAAAGTAATTGACTTTGTTCAACTGAAGACAAAAAGCAATATCATTTCAGGGAAACTGAGTCATCTTATTTGAAATGCTACAATGAATATATTCAAAAACAAGGAAAAAACAATCAAAACATAGTACACTGTGCTTTCTAGGCTTGTCCTGGAAGATGAAGTAAGCATACATAAATTGAGATGGTGAGATCCTGTGGGTTGGCTGTGCAGATTTTTCCCTTTTATAAACAAAATGGTGGTAGCAGAGACTAAAGATTTTGCTGGTTCATCCAAATGCAAAAATGAGAGCTAACCAATGATTAAAAAATACTTCTAGAAGTTGTTCTTTGGTTGAGAAAACAACAGAGGATCAGGGAGAGAGTAGCTGTGTGCAGGAAAAATAACTGAAAGAACTAGCATTAAATACCTGATAAAATATTAAAGAAGACACATTTATCAATTGAGATTTTGTGGAAACACTTCTTGAAATCTCTGTCCTTGACAACACTGATTCATCAATCAGTACCCATTAGATACCATAGTTGTTCAGGCCAATATAACTTTGTTAATTATGACATCAACCATTTCATATTTCTCAACCTAATTCAGAAGGAAAACATTACCTAAAGCTTTACTAAAATAAAGATACTTTTTACATACAATATTACAATTCTCTACCATTCTAGCAACTCTATAAATGAAGGAAATTTGTTCAGTTGACATGATTCATTTAATTTAACATGATTTATTCTTACTGAACGTATGGTGGTTCCTAGGCAACAATCATAAACTATGATTTATTCAAATTTTGGTAGAATTCATTCCAAATTTTCTTAGATTTACTATTTTGTTTTGAATATTGCCCACAGTTTTTTAATATGATTTGAACAAAATTTGACAATGGCCTATATAGAATAATATTTTTCTGGGGTGGATGAATATACTTTTTATTCCTTTTCAAACATATAATTAAAGGTGATCTATAATCAGAACATTAGAGTCACTTCAAGATTTCATTCCTCTCTCCACTTTTTGAATTTCATGACATTTGCTTATATCAGTCTTCTATCTAGTTCTTCCTTCTCCATGATTTATCAAAGGTAATCTATGACTATTCTATTATGATGTCTATCAGTACCATGACATGTAAATATTCTGAGCATAAAAGCTGCTATTAAATTTCTAGATGCTCCATGAAAACTGTTAATTCCTCATTTCACCTTCATAGAGGACTCTCTTCATACCCTTCAAATACATGTATGAAGTATATATGTTATATTCATTCATTAGATTTTAAACTCAAGGAGTAAAATAAGTCTTAAATAAATGTTTTATCTTTATCTCTACCCATAATAGGGCCTTGTATATAGAATGTTTGTTGAAAGATGTACAATTTTATTTGCCATTTGCTTTGATTCTTCTTTAAAAATGGTATTTTTTTTTAGTATTCAATTTATTTTTTTGAGTTCCAAATTTTCTTCCTGCCTTTGACCCCTCCCCTTTACTGAGAAGGCAAGCAATATGATATGAATAATACATGGGAAATTATGCAAAACATATTTCCATATTAGCCATACTGTACCTCTTCCAAAACCCTAAAAAACTAAAGTGAGAAAACTATACTTAAACTTACATTCAGAGTTCACCAGTTCTTTCTCTGGAGGTGGAAAATATTTTTCATTATGAGTCCTTTGGAATTTTCTTGGATTTCTGTATTAATCAAAGTAGCTAAATGGTTCATAGTTGAATATCATTACAGTAGCTTGTTATTATGTATAGTAATCTCTTGGTTCTGCTCTCTTCACTTTGCATCCATTCATAAAGGTCTTCCCATGTTTTTTTCTGAAACCATTTCCCTCATAATTACTTATATCACAGAGTGCTCCAACATAATCATATGCCACAATTTGTTCGATTATTCCCCAATTAATCGGTGTCTTCTCAATATCTAATGCTTTGCCACCACAAAAAGAGCTGCTATAAATATTTTTGCATGTGAGGAACCTTTTCCCTTTTTTATGATCACTTTAAGATACAAACTTAGAAATGGTATTTCTAGATCAAAAGATTTTTGTGCACAATTGTGTAGCCCTCAGAGAAATTGTTCTCTAGAATATATGAACTAGTTTACAACTTCACCAAAAGTTTATTAGTATATCTATTTTTCCTCATCTCTTCTGGCTGAAATGGTAAGGGAATTTGATGATCTTCCCTGTCCCTTGATAGGTCCATGTGACCTGCTTTGAGCATTGGCCTGGCTCACACTGTGTGTCCCATGGCGCCTATGGTGGAAGGAGCTTGCTGAATGGGTGGAGCAAGAAGGATGCAGCAGGAAGGAAGACTGAGGTGCAACTGAGAGAGAGCAGAGCAGAACAGAGAAACTATCATGAGTGAGAGAGGAAGAGATTTTGCCTAAGGGAGTTTGTTTGTGGGGAGGCCTGAAAGAGGGAAGGATTGGGGATGGCCATGCATTGATAATGTATACAGATTTCTTTGTTACTATAATGGATTTGGCTTTCTGGTGTTTGAATAAATGTGTTGGTTTTGTCTTCTAGGAAGAGAGTTTATATTTTGTGAATTTACCTTGAAAATATACATGCATATCCACAGTGGCTGCTATCGCATTGGCACTATGCTAGCATTTGATGTTTCTGATAAGTGTGAGGTAGTACCTCAGAATTGTTTTAATTTTCATTTCTCCAATCAATAGTGACTTAGAACTAGACTTAGAACATATCTATGAATATATAAATACATATATATGTACATATATGTATATATGAAAATATATGTATGAAAACTATCTGTTTGTATCCTCTGACACTTTTATCAAGTTGGGAATGACTCTTTTTAATTTTTTTTCTAAATTTGACTGTTCTCTACATATTTGAAACAAATAATTTTTTTTCAGAGAAACTTGTTTTCTCTCTCTCTCTCTCTCTCTCTCTCTCTCTCTCCATACACACACACACATGCACAACACAAATACACACACACTATGTATGTATACACACATACATACATACATATATAATTACTACATTACCTTTTTTGTTTGTTGTTGGAGGTAATTATGGTTAAGTGACTTGTCTAGTCACTTACACAACCCTTTCAAATTCATCTCTGATTTTTCATTCCTTATTCCTTACTTATATCTACATCATCTTTTGCACATATCTCTTTAAAATCTACACTCACCATGAAGCTAACTCTGCTCTATTCTTTTTTTCTTTTCAGATTTTGCTTTAGGCACAGTTTCATAGTGTTTTAGGAGCTTAAAAAATAATGCCCTTACAGAGATTGCCTCTTATACCTAAAAGTCTATGGAACTTCAAACTATTTCCTCTCTTACTGAGAGAACAGATGAAGGAACTGAAAGTATCTGATTCCTACTAAAGCACTTAAAGAAACCACTGATGTAAGAAACATCTAAGTCTTTATCTTAAGAGCAACATGTATAAGTGCTAAAAGCTCTGCACTCACACATCTAGCACTTTATGGTCTTCTCTTATATTTTCACTAATTTCAGGCCTTTCAACTTAAATTGCAACTGAGAACTATGTTCTGTATTCTGCATACTTTTCCCTCCCAATGTACCTTAAATGTCAAACTTAGTCAAGCTAGAGAAATATAGAGTTAGTTCACACACTTAATCACTATAATGTCACATCAAAGAGAAAGGCAATTACAGGTCTTTTTAATGCTTTAGATGACTCAATATTAAAACAGGCATATCCCCATATACTTAAAATTTTAAAACACTCAAATTTATTTGAAATCCTCTTACTTCCTGTGCTCTTCTGTAGAAAAAATAATTTAAATTTTTCTTCAGGGCTTAATGCAGTTTTCGGTGTTTCAAGTTGTGACTAGGTCTTAGGCTGCAAGTATTACTTTTTAGTGCATCATTTTGAATTTTTTTTTCCTAGAATACAGATGTATGTATTTAGGCAGATCAAAAAGCTTGTAGTTTATTAATGAAGGTAGCAAAGATGATAGACAATGCACTAATAAAAAGGACATAATTATCTATTAGCAAGTAAGTAACATTTCATTAGTATTTGTTAAAATAAAAAAATATAGCAAAAGAATGACTTAGTTAAATAAGATAAATAATTGGGTTTTAGGATTGACAATGATGGGCAAAAGAAATGTAAAATCATCAGCGAGTATTTATTGAGTTTCAGAGAGCACATTAAGTAAAAGGCTATTGGCTTTAGCAAAGCATCCCTTGGGAACTTAGAGTCTGAAGCAGACCTTGCTATATTCACTTACATAAACACACTTGTAGGCTATCAAGGATCTAAGATCTCCCAGAGTATAAGATTTTTGTGTTACAGGTGAGGAGAAAATTCCCAGAGAGGATGATTTGCCCAAAATTACATACGCATAACATCAATAAAAATAAGAAATAAAGAAAACTGTGTAACTTATTAAACACTTACATAAAATAAATGTAAAATGGGATACTTGAAGAATCAAAGAAACCCTTTGTGCTTGAGAGACTTCTAGAAAATCCATGGAAAGATATTTCATCTAGTAGGAATGAGAATGTGGTATAGTTTGGGCTTAGTGAGATTCAAAAAAGGAAATTTGTTTAGTTATTTAGTTATCTTAGGCATTTTCTGGGGAGTTTGGGAAAGTGATTTGATTGAATAGTTGGTAATAGTTGGTAGAAGGGACATCCCAGCAACCTTCCAACACCTCCAAAGAAAAAATGTTGCATTACTGGAAGAAGAAGTGATGAGAATAGAAAATAGAAAGGAAATATAGACAAGAATTAAACAGAAGAAGTAAAATGCAAACTCAGGGAAAACCTAAAAATTAGCTTCATGTTATAAAACTAATTCAGGTCAGTCATTTAACAGTCATTTATTAAATGCTTATATAAGTGCTTTGTTGTGCTGTTTCAGTTGTGTCTGACTATTTGTGACCCCATTTCAGGTTTTTTTTTTTTGGTTTGTTTTGGGAAAGATACTGCAGTAGTTTGCCATTTCCTTCTCCAGTTCATTTTATACATGAGGAAACTGAGGCACCCAAGTTACCCAACTTGCCCAAGGTCACACAGTAAGTGTCTGAGGCTGGATTTGAGATTACATACTCTTGACTCCATTGCTGATCATGTTGATTTTTGTCCTGTCATAGAACTTTGTGGAATCTGGAAGAGAGAATGAGACTGATGACTGTGCAGTATGCAACTTTCCCTCATTTAAATCCAATTTGTGCATAAGTCAATGATGTTACTAGTCCTTTTTGAAAAAATAGTATGAAAAAACAGAGCATATACAGAAAGCCAAAAACACAGCCTTCGCGTTCTAATGGGGGTGGGGGTTGTGAATGTAACCATATGCATGCAAAATATATTCATTGTAAATAGCAAATGAATTAAGTAGGAAGAAACCTGAATTAAATAGGAAGAAACCTGAAGGGAGGCATTTACAAACAAGATTACACAGGACAAAGTGAAAATATAAAAAGGAAGGCTGTTGCCCTTTTATTAAAAAAAAAAATCTTTTAATTAATTTTAATTTCCAACATTCATTTCCACAAGAGTCTGAGTTTCAAATTTTCTCTCCATCTTTCTCCTCTGTCCACTCCAAGATAATATGAATTCCAATTACCCCTTCCTCCAATCTTCCCTCCCTTCTATGACATCCCTCACTTTTGTTATCCCCATTCCCTCTATTTTCTTGTAGGTCAAGATAGATTTCTATACTCCATTGTTTGCATGTCTTATTTCCTAGTTGCATGTAAAAACACTTTTTAAAATTTGCTTTTTAAATCTTTGAGTTCCAACTTCTCTTCTTTCCAAACTCCCCACCTATCCCCACTGAAAAGGTATTCAATTTGATAGGTTATACAAGTGTAGTTACTTCCATAACAGTAATGATGTGAAAGACTAAATATAGTTTCCTCCATCTTATCCTGCCATTTACTCTATTCTCTTTTGACCCTGTTCCTCCTCAAAAGGATTTACTTCTAATTACCTCCTCCTCCCATTTACCTTCCCTTCTATCATCCCCCCAAATTCTGCTAATTCTCTTTCCCCTTACTTTTCTGTAGTGTAAGATAGATTTTCATACCAAATTGAGTGTGCTTGTTATTCCCTCCTTTAGTCAAATTTAATGAGAATTTGTTCACTCTTTCCTTCTAATCTTCCCCCTCTTCCCTTGCATTGAAGAAGTTTTTCTTGCCTCTTTTATGAGAGATAATTTACTCCATTCTGTTTTTCCCTTTCTCCTCTCAATATATTCCTCTCTCACCCTTTAATTTAATTTTTTAGATATCATTCCTTCATATTTACCTCACCCTATGCCCTCTGTATATATGTATATAATCTCTCCAACATCCCTAATATTGAGAAATGTTTCAAGAGTTACAAATACTATCTTTCCATGGAGGAATGCAAACACTTCAACTTCAATAAGTCCCTTATGATTTCAGTTGCCTATTTACCTTTTCATGCTTCTCTTGATTCTTGTGTCTGAATGTCAAATTTTCTATTCAGCTCTGATATTTTCTTCAAGAATGCTTGAAAGTGGGGGGGCGGAGCCAAGATGGCTGAGTAGAAAGACGCAAATACACATAGCTCCGAACCCACAACCCATACAACATCTGTATAAAGTAACTCACGGCGAATTCTGGAGCAGCGAGGCCACAGAACAGTGGAGCGAAGGAGATTTCTGTTCCAGAGGGACCTGCAAACCTCTCGCAAAAGGTCCTTCGCACTGCAGACGCGGAGCCCAGCCCAGACCTGCCGTGGCCGCGGCACCGAGAGGAACAGATCCGAGCAGGCTTTAGGGACGGGATCTCCAGTGGCCGCACAAGTCCCTCCACCCACAGGTGACGGGGGTCGGTGAGAGAGTCTCTTTGGCAGGTTGAGAGGGGAGTGGGGTGCCCCCATAACTCAGGCCCCCTCGGGAGGCAGAAGCTGAGAGGCAGCGGCAGACCAGGGTTCCCCAAGCAGGCAGGAGCCTGGATCCATTGTTGAAGGTCTGTGCATAAACCCCCTGAGGGAACTGAGCCTGAGAGGCAGCCCTGCCCCTACCTGAACACCTGAACTTAATCTCACACTGAATAGCAGCCCTGCCCCCGCCAAAAGCCCTAAGGCTGGAAGCAGCATTTGAATCTAAGACCCCAAACGCTGGCTGGGAGGATCAGGAGGCGAAGTGGGTGTGAAGAGAATATTCAGAGGTCAAGTCACTGGCTGGGAAAATGCCCAGAAAAGGGAAAAGAAATAAGACTATAGAAGGTTACTTTCTTGGGGAACAGGCATTTCCTCCCTTCCTTTCTGACGAGGAAGAACAATGCTTACCATCAGGCAAAGACACAGAAGTCAAGGCCTCTATATCCCAGCCCACTCAATGGGCTCAGGCCATAGAAGGGCTCATAGAAAATCAAGTTAGAGAGGTGGAAGAAAAGCTGGGAAGTGAAATGAGAGACATGCAGTCAAAGCATGAACAGCAGATCAGCTCCTTGCTAAAGGAGACCCAAAAAAATGCTGAAGAAAATAACACCTTGAAAAATAGGCTAACACAATTGGCAAAAGAGGTTCAAGAAGCCAATGAGGAGAAGAATGCTTTCAAAAGCAGAATTAGCCAGATGGAAAAGGAGATTCAAAAGCTCACTGAAGAAAATAGTTCTTTCAAAATTAGAATGGAATAGATGGAGGCTAATGACTGTATGAGAAAGCAAGAAATCACAAAACAAAACCAAAAGAATGGAAAAATGGAAGATAATGTGAACTATTTCAATGGAATAACAACTGACCTGGAGAATAGATCCAGGAGAGACAATTTAAAAATTATGGGCCTACCTGAAAACCAGGATCAAAAAAAGAGCCTAGACATCATCTCTCATGAAATTATCAAGGAAAACTGCCCTGAGATTCTAGAACCAGAGGGCAAAATAAATATTCAAGGAATCCACAGATCACCACCGCCTGGAAGATATCCCAAAAGAGAAACTCCTAGGAACATTGTGGCCAAATTCCAGAGTTCCCAGGTCAAGGAGAAAATATTACAAGCAGCTAGAAAGAAACAATTCAAGTATTGTGGAAATATAATCAGGATAACACAAGATCTAGCAGCCTCTACATTAAGGGATCGAAGGGCATGGAATAGGATATTCCAGAAGTCAAAGGAACTAGGACTAAAACCAAGAATCACCTACCCAGCAAAACTGAGTATAATACTTCAGGGGAAAAATTGGTCTTTCAATGAAATAGAGGATTTTCAAGCATTCTTGATGAAAAGACCAGAGCTGAAAAGAAAATTTGACTTTCAAACACAAGAATGAAGAGAACCATGAAAAGGTGAACCGCAAAGAGAAGTCATAAGGGACTTGCTAAAGTTGAACAGTTTACATTCCTACATGGAAAGACAATATTTGTAACTCTTGAAACTTTTCAGTATCTGGGTACTGGGTGAGAATACACACACACACACATGCACACACGCACACACACATAGAGACAGAGTGCACAGAGTGAGTTGAAGAGGATGGGATCATATCTTAAAAACAATGAAATCAAGCAGTGAGAGAGAAATATATTGGGAGGAGAAAGGGAGAGATTGAATGGGGCAAATTATCTCTCATAAAAGAGGCAAGGAAAAGACTCATTAGTGGAGGGATAAAGAGTGGAGGTGAGAGAAAAACATGAAGTCTACTCTCATCACATTCCACTAAAGGAAAGAATAAAATGCACACCCATTTTGGTATGAAAACATATCTTACAATACAGGAAAGTGGGTGATAAGGGTATAAGCTGCGTGGGGGGGATGATAGAAGGGAGGGCATGGGGAGGAAGGTGCAATTTGAGGTCAACACTCATGGGGAGGGATAGGATCAAAAGAGAATAGAAGTAATGGGGTACAGAATAAGATGGAGGGAAATATAGTTAGTCTTATACAACACAACTATTATGGAAGTCATTTGCAAAACTACACAGATTTGGCCTATATTGAATTGCTTGCCTTCCAAAGGAAAGGGGTGGAGAGGGAGGGAGGTAAAGAAGTTGGAACTCAACGTGTTAGGATCAAATGTCGAGTAATGTTCTTGCCACTAGGAAACAAGAAATATAGGTAAAGGGGTATAGAAAGCTATCTGGCCCTACAGGACAAAAGAGAAGATGGAGACAAGGGCAGAGAGGGATGATAGAAGAGAGAGCAGATTGGTCATAGGAGCAATTAGAATGCTTGGTGTTTGGGGGGGAGGGGATAAAATGGGATAAAACTTGTAACCCAAAATTTTGTGAAAATGAATGTTAAAATTTAAATAAATAAATTTAATAAAAAAAAAGAAAAGAAAAAAAGAAAAAGAAAACAAAAAAAAAGAATGCTTTAAAGTCCTCTGTTTCATTGAATGACTATTGTTTTCCTTATGAAGTATTATGCTTACATTTGCGGGGTAGGTGATTCTTGGTTTTAATCCTAGTTCCTTTGACCTATAGAAAATCATATTGTAAGCCCTCTGATCTTTTAATGTAGAAGCTGCTAGATCTTGTGTTATCTTGATTGTGTTTCCACAATACTCTAATTGTTTCTTTTTGACTTCTTGAAATATTTTCTCCTTGACCTGGGAGCTCTGGAATTGGGCTAAAATATTCCTAGAAGTTTTCCTTTTGAGATCTCTTTAAGAAGGTGACTACTAGATTCTTTCAATATCTATTTTTCCCTCTGGTTCTAGAATATCGGGACAATTTTCCTAGATAATTTCTTGAAAGATGATTTCTAGGCTCTTTTTTTGATCATGGCCTTCAAGTAGTCCAATGACTTTTAAATTTTCTCTAGATATAGTCAGTTTTGCTTTCCCAATGAGATAGTTCACATTGTCTCTTATTTTTTCTTTCCTTTTGTTTTGTTTTATAATTCTTTGATTTATCATAGAAAAAAACAACAACAAAAATTTTAGCTTCCCTCTCTTCCATTTTAATCTTTAAAGAATTATTTTCTTCTGTGAGCTTTTGGACCTCCTTTTCTATATGGCCAATTCTGCTTTTTAAGACTTTCTTCTCCTCATTGACTTTTTGGATATCTTTTGCCATTTGGGTGAGTCTATTTTAAAGATATTATCTTCAACATTTTTTGGGTCACCTTTAATAAACAGTTGACTTATTTTTCATGGTTTTCTTACATCACTCTCATTTCTCTTCCCATTTTTTTCTCTACTCCTTTTATTTGATTTTCAAAATCATTTTTGAGATCTTTCATGACCTGAGACCAATTCATATTTTTCTTGGAGGCTTTACATGTAGAAGCCTGGACTTTTTTGTCTTCTTCAGTTCGTATATTTTGGTCTTCCTTGCCACCAAAGTAAGATGCTATAGTCTGAATCTTTTTCTGGTTTTTGTTCATTTCCTCAGCCACTTTCTTGACTTTTGACCTCTGTCTTCTACTTTCAGCAGGGGTACTGTCAGGCACCAGATCGCCCTACAGTCTGTGGGCCTAGAGCCCCAGAAACAGCTATAGTCTCTGTCCCTGCTGTGGCTGCCATGAGCTCCTCTACCTCTACCTCCTCTACCACCCTGGGTCTGGTGCTGTCTTTACTGTCTATACTGTCTTTAGGACCACTTTACTGTCTCATAGAGATATGACAGATTTTTTTCTACTGACCTTCCAATATATCCTAGGTGTTTTGGGTTTGTGAAGTCTGGAAACTGTCAGAGATGCCTGCTCAGTTCCTGTCTGTGCTTATAAGGCCCATGCTGGTCTGTGCTTTACTCCCATTGTGGTGGGAGAAATGCTTCCCATCGACCTTTCTGGCTGTCTTGGACTAGAGATTTACTTCACTCCATCATTCTCTGGGTTCTGAAGCTCCAGAGTTTGTTTAGAGTCATTTCTGCAGGTATTTGGCTATACTTTGGGGGACATCTCTAGTAAGTCTCTCTTTCTACTATATCATCTTGGCTCCACCTCCTGTTTTTCTTCTTTTTGAAGATGACCAGTGGCATCATGGGGTGATATCTTGACTTGTAAATGAATTGGATTTAAATGAGGCATAATTGCACAAGTCCTTAGCCTCTGTCTCTCTTCCAGTCATCAAAGACGGAAAGCAAGGCAAAAGTTAGGATGATTAACAGTGGCTTAGGATACAATGGATGACTTTGGCATCTTTGATGCCTGATCAAGCTCCAAGTACTCCACAGCACCTGCTTCATCTCCCTTCATGTCTGTTAGAACAAATAGTTCTCATCCACCATTTCGACTGGGAAAAGTCTTCATGTGCTTATGGTAGGCATCTCCATAACACCAATTATTTGAGGCCTGTTGGTTACTCTCAACCTAGTTTAATTCATCTACCAAGACAATTTTACTGAATTTAGGCCACTATTCATGCTATAGATTCTTGGAAACACAGGTGAGAGTTAGATGAAAGGTAGACTTTATAAGACAATGGACATTCCTGCAGAGAGCTCAGCAAGCCCTCATACCAGAGAGTTGTATTGTCTATAAACACCATAAAGTCACCAGCATAACTTCCCTCTCAATAGCCTACTCGAAATTTTATTTTTTTCTTTCATTTACAACCTGATTCATCCTGAAATTTTCTCTCACCTTCTAGATCCAAAATGTTATATCAGTTCTACCTTCACACTAAATCTTCTCCATTCACAGCCATCTCCCTCATTCCAGTTTCCATCACATCTTCCCCAGGCAATTATAAATGCCTTCTGATTATCCTCTCAGTTTCATATCTTATCCCTTACCCAATCCGTCTTCCGCACAGCTGCCAAAATATTTTTACTGTTACTACCCTGTTTAAGAGTTTCCAGCACATTTTATCAAAAAAGTTGCTTACTTCTGCTTCTCTACCTTACTTCTTGCTTGCCACACACAGGCACAATGCCATTTCATTCATTATGCCAAGGGGAGAGGGTCCGTAAGACAAAAGACTGACAAAGGCCTCTATAGATTTATTATTAAATCTAATCTTCATAAAAATCAAGTGAAGTAAGTAGTATAAGTATTGAAGTATCTGTTTTTAAGGTGAATAAATTAGATGTAGAGGAGTTAATGATTTGTTCAAGGACTCAAAGATCATAACTGACAGAGCTGATGCTTGAACCTACATTTCATCCCAGTATATCCCTGTACCAAGAAGAATCAAAGGAAAATTCCCATCATTGATGATGGGCTTGTTCACAAAAAAAGGACCATTGCAAAAGCTGCAATAACTCAGGACTCAGTTTTTTAAATATCACATCATTCTTAGTTACAGGTACAACATGACCCTAAAAATATCAGAAATATAAGAAAGTGCATCCTAACAGAATGTTTTTTCTAAGGCTAGACAGAAATTACCTACCATTTTACACTTGAGGAAATGGGGGCAGAGATGTTCAATGACTTTTCCAAGGTCATGCAACTAGAAAATGTTTAAGTTCAGATTTGAACTCAGTTCATCTTAAGCCCAGGCCTTGTACTCTATTACCCAGGCATCCTACCTATTTAGGTGCCTAGGAAAAGCTAAGCAATTTCTGTTTTTAGCAAAATTTATTGTATTTTAAGTTCATTAGTTTGGAAACAGGAACTGAGCTTTATGATCCTGTCTCCACCTTGTAAGTGACATTGGATATTTAATGTAACTCCATTTGAACTTCATCTGTAAAATAGGATCATAATGCATACATTCTTTATCTCTCAAACTTTACGTGTGGAAACTTTTATAAACCTTAAGGTGCAGTATAAATAAAATAGTATAATTGCAACATATCAAGCAACAGAAAGTTCAAGCCCTTCTTCTAAAAGATGTATGCCCTAAGAATATTACTTTATGTTAGTTATTAATTTTAAATCTGTGTCTTCCTTGTCACATTTTATTGGGACTGAAAAAAATAAATAGCTTGAAGAAGTCAGAATATGCAGAAAGTTATATTCCAATATTTACTTTGATTTTTTACTGGCTAGGATACCATTTGGCTTAATTTTTTATTAGACTGTAACATTTATATTTTAATCTCTGATTAAATATTTTAATTATAGAAATTAATTTTTGAGAAATAGAAAGTTTATGTTAAAAGAAAAATCTTGGGGGCGGAGCCAAGACGGCGGAGTAGAAAGACGCACATACACATAGTTCCGAACCCACAACCCACAGAATGGCTAGAGGGGAGTAACTCACGGCGAATTCTGCACCCAGAGGCCACGGAATATTGGAGCGAAGGAGATTTCTGTTCCTGAGAGACCTGCAAACCTCTCGCGGGGGGGTCCTTCACGCTGTGGACTGGGCGCCGCCGGGACTGGGAGCAGAGGGCAGCCCTGCAGCGGCCGCAACACCGTGAGGAAAAGATCCGAGTGGTCTATGGAGACGGGATCTCCAGCGGCCACGCAGGTCCCTCCACCCACAGAGGGAGCTGCAAACCTCTCGCAAAAGGTCCGTCGCGCTGCAGACGCGGAGCCCAGTCCAGACCTGCGGCAGCTGGGGCTCCGAGAGGTACAGATCCGAGCAGGCTTCAGGGATGGGATATCCAGCGGCGGCACAAGCCCCCCCACCCACAGGTGACGAGGGTCGGTGAGAGAATCTCTTTGGTGGGTCGAGAGGGGAGTGGGGTGTCCCCATGGCTCGGGCCCCCCCGGGAGATAGAAGCTGAGAGGCGGCTGCAGACAGGGGCTCCCCAAGCGGGCGGGAGCCTGGATCCATTGTGGAAGGTCTGTGCATAAACCCCCCGAGGGAACGGTGCCTGAGAGGCGGCCCTGCCCCAACCTGACCATCTGAACTTAATTCTCAGACTGAATAGCAGCCCTGTCCCCGCCAAAAGCCCTAAAGCAGGAAGCAGCATTTGAATCCCAGTCCCCAAATGCTGGCTGGGAGGATCAGGAGGTGAGGTGGGTGTGAGGAGAATATTCAGAGGTCAAGCCACTGGCTGGGGAGAATGCCCAGAAAAGGGAAAAGAAATAAAACTATTGAAAGGTACTTTCTCGGAGAAAAGACACTTCCTCCCTTCCTTTCTGATGAGGAAGAACAATGCTTACCATCAGGCAAAGACACAGAAATCAAGGATTCTGTGCCCCAGCCCACCCAATGGGCTCAGGCCATGGAAGTGCTCAAAAAGAATTTTGAAAATCAGGTTAGAGAGGTGGAGGAAAAACTGGGAAGATAAATGAGAGGGATGAAAGAGAAGCATGAAAAGCAGATCAGCTCCCTGCTAAAGGAGAACCAAAAAAATGGTGAAGAAATTAACACCTTGAAAACTAGCCTAACTCAATTGGCAAAAGAGGTTCAAAAAGACAATGAGGAGAAGAATGCTTTCAAAAGCAGAATTAGCCAAATGGAAAAGGAGATTCAAAAGCTCACTGAAGAAAATAGATCTTTCAAAACTGGAATGGTACAGATGGACGCTAAGGACTTTATGAGAAAGACAGATATCACAGAACATAGCGAGAAGATTCAAAAAATGGAAGATTATGTGAAATATCTTACTGGAAAAACAACTGACCTGGAAAATAGATTCAGGAGAGACAATGTAAAAATTCTGGGACTACCTGAAAACCATGATCAAAAGAAGAGCCTAGACATCATCTTCCATGAAATTATCAAGGAAAACTGCCCTGAGATTCTAGAACCAGAGGGCAAAATAAATATTCAAGGAATCCACAGAACACCGCATGAAAGAGATCCCAAAAGAGAAACTACTAGGAACATTGTGGCCAAATTCCAGAGTTCCCAGGTCAAGGAGAAAATATTACAAGCAGCTAGAAAGAAACAATCCAAGTATTGTGGAAATACAATCAGGATAACACAAGATCTAGCACCCTCTACATTAAGGGATCGAAGGGCATGGTATAGGATATTCCAGAAGTCAAAGGAACTAGGACTAAAACCAAGAATCACCTACCCAGCAAAACTGAGTATAATACTTCAGGGGAAAAAAATGGTCTTTCAATGAAATAGAGGATTTTCAAATTTTCTTGATGAAAAGAACAGAGCTGGAAAGAAAATTTGACTTTCTAACACAAGAATGAAGAGAACCATGAAAAGGTGAACAGCAAAGAGAAGTCATAAGGGACTTACTAAAGTTGAACTGTTTACATTCCTACATGGAAAGACAATATTTGTAACTCTTGAAACATTTCAGTATCTGGGTACTGGGTGGGAGTACATACACACACATGCACACACGCACACATACATAGAGACAGAGTGCACAGAGTGATTTCAAGAGGATGGGATCATATCTTAAAAAAAAATGAAATCAAGCAGTGAGAGAGAAATATTGGGAGGAGAAAGGGAGAAGTTGAATGCGGCAAATTATCTCTCATAAAAGAGACAAGCAAAAGACTTATTAGTGGAGGGATAAAGAGGGGAGGCAAGAGAAAAACATGAGGTCTACTCTCATGAAATTCCACGAAAGGAAAGAATAAAATGCACACTCATTTTGATAGGAAATCCTATCTCATAATACAGGAGAGTGGGGGACAGGGGCACAAGCAGGGTGGGGGGGAGGATGGAGGGGAGGGCATGGGGAGGAGAATGCGATCCGAGGCCGACACTCATGGGGAGGGAAAGGATCTTAAGAGAATAGAAGTAATGGGGGACAGGATAGGATTGAGGGAAATACAGTTATTCCCATACAACACAACTAGTATGGAAATCATTTGCAAAACTACACAGATTTGCCCTATATTGAATTGCTTGTCTTCCAAGGGGAAGGGGTGGAGAGGGAGGGAGCTAAAGAAGTTGGAACTCAAAGTGTTAGGATCAAATGTAATGTTCTTACCACTGGGAAATAAGAAATACAGGTTAAGGGGTTAAGAAAGCTATCTGGCCCTACAGGACAAAAGAGAAGACGGAGACAAGGGCAAGGAGGGAGGATAGAGTAGAGAGCAGATTGGTCACAGGGGCAACTAGAATGCTTGGGTATGGGGGGGGAGGGGATAAAAGGGGAGAAAATTTGTAACCCAAAATTTTGTGAAAATAAATGTTAAAAGTTAAAAAAAAGATATGACACATGTTAGTAGTTCCAGATCACCAGAGCCCCAGCACCACCATCTGCTGGGGATCAGAGCAGTTGTCCAGGTCAGCGTCAGTTATGCACAAACTCAATGCCTTCCCTGGGGCTGTGCCCTGATGTATATATTTGAAGGAACAAAAAAACTAACCTGTTTCCAGGCCGCATAATAGTCTGTAATATGTCAAAGAACAGAACACAACCATCACTGATTGCAAAAGATGAACTAGAGATCTCAACTTGGTAAAGTCAGGTACTAAGTCAAATCATTACCTAGCAAAGTCAGGTATTAAGTCAGCTGAAAAACTTGGAGGTAGCACTAGCAGAGGACCATTAATGAAATGAACTGAAATCTTTTCCCAAGTACATACCTGGAGAACACCGTAAGTAAAATTATCAACAAAACTGTCAAATAAAATATGTTCTATCTTGTTAAAAAAAAAAATCTTTTAATAGAAAAGTCTATAGTTTTCAGTTATTAAAAATATAACAAGATTGTTTGAGATTAAAAGCTCAAACCTAAGAAGATGAAGTGATTTATCTGAAGCCATTCACATAATTATTAAGGAGCAGATCCAAGATTCAAACTCAGGTCTTCTGACTTGAGGTTCAGGGCATCTATCACAATAGTGCAATGGCAGGGAATGACTATTTTCCTTATTTATTAGATGTAGAAATAGACAACTCAGGTCACAGAGCAAATGGAATGCTAAGATTAAACTCAGGTTTCCAAACTCCTTGCTCCAAGATCTCTTTACACATGATCTTCCCAATCTTCGTGGTATTATTACTGAGTAAAGACAGTACTCTTTACCTTTTGAAATTACTTTGCATTTCTCAGTATATATTTTGAATTGATTATTTGTGTACATATTATATCTATGTAGTCATTTTTTCTTTGATGAACTATTATGTTATGCTTTGAACTTAATAGATGCTTAATAAACAATTATTGGATTTAATGTAATTGAAAATGAGATAGTGTTGAATATTGCTTGCCCCAAGAAATACAAGTTAAAGAGAAATCATTTGTTTTCCAGTCATACTAAAGTCAATTATTTGACAGCTGGGTCTATTTTGAAACACACAGTGTTTACACTTTATTCACAGCAGGAGAAGCCACACACTAATCAGAAAAGAGCGAAAATCCAGTCACATATGTAGTTTCAAATAAAGTCTTAATTTGAATTGATATTCATTTTTATGCACATTGATTTGACAAGTTGGAAAGTTACCAAGAAATACAGAGGATAGTCATTAGGCAGTATTACAGTGCAAACTATATATTAAACCAGGATGTAATTAAGACAAATCCATGTAAAATTTCTTAAGCATTTAGTAATTTTAACTTACTAAAATTTTTATTTACTATTTATTATATATCACATATAATTTGTCATTTATTAAACATTTTCTCATGTAGATGACATAAGATTATACTCTTGAAACACTGCTTAAAACAACAATTGTAGTACAATAATTTCTCATTATTTAGGGGACCTGTATTTTTGAATTTGCCTACTTTCTAAAATTTATTTTTATCCCCCAAAATAAAAACTCATGATATTTTCCAGGTTATTTGTGGAGAAGTGCAGAGAAGTGAAAAATTCTCCAAATATTGGCAACTGTAGTTGAGCAAATAGCACTCTGCCTTTTTATTTATCTCTCACACTATAAATCATTATCCTTTTTGAATCCTATTTATTATCACTTTTCCCCTGAATTTTTGTGCTTTTTGTTGGTAAATTTGCTTTTTGAAATAGGCCCCAAGCATGGTGCTGAAGCATTGTCTAGTGCTCCTAAGTACAAGATGGCTATGATGGCTTTATGGAGAAAGCACATGTGTTAGATAAGTTTCATTCAGGCATGTTATAGTGCTGTTGGCCATGTGAACTCATTGTTGTTGAACTGACAATACGGTACATCCAGAAAAAACAGGGAGGAAATTCACTGATCTTTATTTGAGACCACGTGGGAAAGAGCTAAAATAAATGTTTTCAAAAGGGTTCACAGGAACCTGACCTTGAATTTCACAGAGATGTAATGGTTCAATTATCACAAATTCAGTGATCACAGCAATTTACTAGAATGTAATCACTGAAAATAACAAGAATCTGATGGATCTAAAAGAAATATTTGAGATGAGAAATGTAAAGTTTTAAAAGACATATCTGATTGAAAGAGACTTCTGGGAGCCAAGATGAAGTAAGCAGTAAATTATTGATGCTCTTCCATATTTTCCTGCAAACAAATATAAACTAGCATTCTGAAATAGAGGAGCCAGCAGAAAGATGGGGTAGAGCAGTCCTTTAGTGCTTCAGACTTGAGGGATTGGCAAGAAGGTCCATCTCACTTGGGTAAAAGGGGAGCACATTCCAGGACAGAGGCATATGAGCAAGTCAGCAGCAAGCCCCACTCAAGAAAACCAGTGGAACATCCTAAGGCCAGTCTGAGGGAGAATGCAAAGGCTAATACCAAGAACCCCCACAAGCCCTGGCACAGCCAGAGGAACTGTCAAACTCTAGCTCAGAGAACCACCATGTGCTTTAGCATAGTCCAGGGCAAATAGGCATCCTTCAGGGTCTATACCTCCATGTGTTTCAGTATAACCCTGAGGAAATGAAGAAATACTCCATCAGGCCTCAGAACATGCCAGACACAACCAGTAGGACCCTAGTTTAGCACCAAGTAAGTTACTAGACCCCTACTGCCTCCAGCTACCTCTAAATCCATCCACTCACTACACAGCACCAAGCATGAAAGTCTTCTGTGAGTTCAGGGCAACATCAGTGCAGCAACAGGTTACCAGCCAGGACTTGGAGCCACTAGCATAAGAAAGCTGAGGCAGAGCCCTTTCCATTGTAGGAGCAAAGATCAAATTTAAAAGTAAGGAAAAAGGCCAAAAAAAGGTGAGCAAAAAGCAACAACAAAAATCTGAACATGGTGACAGGTAGCACCAAGATTCAAACTCAAGAGGACAACATTGTCAAAGCATCTATGAGAAAAATCCCAAAGAAAATGGGAAGTAGTCTCAAACTCAGAAGAATCTCATAGAAGAGCTCAAAATGGAGCTTAAAAAGCATATAAGAGAGACAGAAGAAAAAAAATTGGAAAAAAAAGAGTGATGTAAGAGAATTATGAAAATAAAAAGATTCAGCAATTTTGAAAACTACGTAAAAAGTAGACTTGGCCAAGTGTGAAATGAGATACAAAAATCTACTAAGGAAAACAACTCCTTAAAGAATATAATTTGCCAAAAGGAAAAGAAAGAAAAGCTAATTGAGGAAAATAACACTTTAAAATTCAGAATTGGGCAAACGGAAGTTAATGACTCTATAAAACATCACAAATTAGTTGAACAAATTCAAAATAATGAAAAAAATACTAGAAAATATAATATATCTCATGGGAAATACAAATGACCTGGAAGCCAGATCCAGGAGAAATACCAGAATCATTGGCCTCTCTGATAGCCATAATCAAAAGAAGGACCTCAGCAGCATCTTTCAATATATTATGAGGGAAAGCTATATGGATGTCCTGGAATCAGAGAGCAAAATAGGCATTGAAAGAACCTCTCAATCACCTCAAGAAAGAAATCTTAAAACAAAACTCCCGAAAACATTGTATTGAAATTTCAGATCTAGAAGGTCAAAGATAAAAGGACTACAAGTGGCCAGAAAGAAACAATTCAGATAGTAGGAAGTTACAATCAGGATCACACAAGACTTGACAGGGCAATGTTAAAGAATCAGAGGTCATAGAACATGATATTCTGGAAGCCAAAAGAACTAGGACCACAGTCAAGAATCATTTACCCAGCAAAATTAAGCATCATACTTCAAGAGGAAAAATGATCATTCCAGGAAATTGAAGAATGTCAAGCCTTCTTAAGAAAACAAGAATTAAACCAAAATATTTGACCTTTAATATCAAAATCCAAGAGAAGCATAAATAGGTAAAAAGGGAAAAATCAAACGTAAGAGATTCAATAGAGCCGCACAGGAACATGATACTTATAACTCTTAAAAATGATGGAGAGTACTTAGAGGATATTAGCATAAAGTGAATTTGAGGGAATGACATAAAAAATAAGAGATGAGAAAGAGGAGTACAGAAGATGCAGAAGGAAGGGAGAGGTAGAATGGGGTTAATTATCTCACATGATGAGACAAGAAAGACGTTCACAGTGGAGGGAAAGTGAGGAGGGTGGAAGATGGGCATCAATTGAACTTTACTTTCATCCACATTGACTCAAAGAGGGAATGATATACACAATCAGATAAACATAGAAATCTTTCTGACCCTGTAGAGAAGTAGAAGGGAAAAATATTGGGTAAAGAAGGGTGGCAGAGACTGGCAGAAGGTCATGCACCTCAGGTGACAGATAGAAGCAAAACACTGGTGAGGCAGGGAAGGGTGCGATGAAATATAGGACAAAGAGAAGGAAGAATAGAATGGAGGGAAATGTACAGGTAAAAATCATAACTGTGAATATTAATGGGATGAACTCTCCCACAAAATGGAAGTGAATAACAAGACTGGATCAAAAACCAGAATCCTACCATGTGTTACTTACAAGAAACATTCTTGAAGCAGAAAGACACACACAGAGTAAAGGTAAGGCACTAGAACAAAATCTATTACGCTTTAGTTAAAGTAAAACAAGCAGGGCTAGCTATCCTGATGTTAGATAAAGTAAAAGCAAAAACTGACATAATTAAAAGAAACGAGGAAGAAAACTACATCTTGCTAAAAGGTACCATAGACAATGAAGTAATCAAATTAGAAGAGGAAGGGATAGTCTATTTCTTGAGTATAGGGAATCCCTTGGGGATATCCATGGGGAGGGTAAGATTTCACTGCCAACAAGAGATAGAGAGCATTATAAAACATGGAATAGATGATTTTGATCATATTCAATTGAAGAATTTTTATACAAACAAAACCAATGCAGCCAAGGTTAGAAGAAAAGCAGAAAACTGGGGAAAAATATTTACACTAAATGTTTCTGATAAAGGTGTTGTATCTCAAATAAGTAGAGAACTGAGTGAAATTTATATGACTACAAACCATTTCCCAAATGTTAAATGATCAAAGAATATGAACAGGCAGTTTTCATAAGAAAGCAAAGTTATCTAAAGGCATATGAAGAAGTTCTGAAAATCAACTTTAATGAGAGAAATGCAAATTAAAACAACTCTTAAATACTGCTGCACACTAATCAAATTGACTAATATGACTAAAAGAGAAAAATGATGAATGTTGTAGAAGATTTGGGAAAATTGGAACACTAATGCATTGTTGGTAGTGCTGTGAACTGATCTAATCTTTCTGGAGGCAAATTGGACCTATGCCCAAAGGGCAACCAAACTGCATACCCTTTGATCCAGTAGTATCACTACTATGTCTGTATCCCAAAGAGATCATAAAAAAGGGGGAAAGACCCACATGTACAAAAATATTTATAGCAGTTCTTTTTGTTATGACAAAGAATTGGAAATTGAGATGATGCCTATCAATCGGGGAATGAATGACCAAGATGTGGTTTATGAATGTAACTGCATACTATTGTGCATTAAGAAATGATGAACAGAAACATTTCAGAGAAACCTGAAAAGATTTGTATAACCTGATGCAAAGTGAAATGAGCAGAACCATTGAAACACTGTAAATAGTATCAGCAACACTGTGTGATGATCAGCTATGGATGACTCGGCTTTTCTCATCAACACAATGATCCAAGACAAGTAGAAAGGACTTATGAAGAAAAATGCTATCCATAATATTAAGAACTGATGGAGTCTGAATGCAGATTGATGCATGATTTTTTTTCTTATTTACTTTATTCTTTCTTGTGTTTTTTTTTCCTTTTGATCTGTTTCTTCTTTATAATTGTGATCAATAAGGAAAATGTTTTACGTGACAGCAAGTGTATCAGCTATATCAAGCTGACTACCATTTTCAGAAGAGGGCAGGGGGGAAGCGAGGGAAGATCCTGAACCCCGGGGGGTGAAGCCATCAACTGCCAGCACCAGAACTGCAGGTGTGCCTCAGCACCCCAGTGGAATCAGGAAAGCATTCGCACAGAAAGCTGAGCTTGCTTACCCTGTAGCTCAACAGAGGAGCCTCCAGCATACAGAACACCCCTCCCCTGCATTTAACAAGCTACGTACATGATAACTGCAGGGAAATCCAAAAAGACCTAACCAGTCACTGCTTTCAAACACCAGCCAGCTCAGCACCAGGTAAGCTGCAGCATTTAATTGCTGGATGAAAGAACCAGAGGCCACAACACATAAAACCTCAAGTTTTAGGCACAAGAACTGTGGAACAGAGCTCCCTGTGCCGCAAACGCAGAGATCTACCTTAAAAGTTAGGAAAAGGGTTATAATAATGAGGAAAAAGCAAAGCAGAAAAGGCCATAGAAGCTTTCTGTAGGGACAAGGAACAAAACACAAATAAAAAAGAGGTAAGTAATGAGACTATACTCCCATCTGAAATTCCAGAAAGAAATATAAACTGGTCAGAAGAACATGGAGCCTTCTTGGAAGAGCTCTGGAAGGATGGTAAAACCTAAATTAGAGAAACAGAAGAAAAACTGACTGATGATTTCAAAAATATGAAAAAATAATTCACTGAAGAGAATAGCTCCCTTAAAAAGGAAAATTGGACAAATGGAAAACAAAATACAAAACCTAACTGGTGAAAATAACTTCTTGAAAGGAAGAGTTGGACAAATGGAAAAGGAGATGCAAAAGTTAACTGAAGAAAGCAATCTGAAAAAAAAATAGAACTCAGTTAAGTGTAGAAGTACAACTAGTTCCATAGGCAATAGGAGGGGAAAGGGGAAAGAAAAGGGAGGGGAGGCCAAAAGGGAGGGAAGAAGTAGTAAGGGAAAAGGGGATTAAAAGGTAGAGATGCTGAAAGAATGGAGGGAAGACTGAGGGAAGCTGTGGTTAAAAATTGAAACTCTACTGGGGAGAGAAAGGGAGAAAGGAGAACTAAGCCATAAACAAGGGGAAAGAGGATGGAAGGAAAGACACAAACAGACATAACTGTGAATGTGAATGGGATGGACTCTCCCATAAAACAGAGGCAGATTGTAGAATGGATTAAAAACCATAGTCCAACAATATGCTGTTTATAAAAAACACATTTGAAAAGAAGAGATACACATGCAAGAATAGAAGTCATTCCCCAATTGATAAATGGTAGAAAGATATGAACAGGGAGTTATCAAAGGAAGAAATCAAAACTATCTATAGTAATATGAAAAAATGTTCTAAATCACTATTGTTTAAAGAGATGCAAATCAAAACAACTGAGATACCACATCACACCTATCAGATTGGCTAACATGACAGAACGGGAACATGATAAATGTTGGAGAAGATGTGAGAGAATTGGAACACTAATTCATTGTTGGTGGAGCTGTGAGCTGATCCAGCCATTCTGGGAAGTAATTTGGAACTATGCCCAAAGGGCTACAAAAATGTTTATCCTTTGACCCAGCAATATACCCACACCCAGCAATACTGCTTCTAGTTCTGTATCCCCAAGAGGTCAAAAAATGGGAAAGGGTCCCACATGCACAAAATAGTAGCTCTCTTTGTGGTGGTCAAAAACTGGAAATCAAAGGGATGCCCATCAATTGGGGAATGGCTGAGTAAATTGTGGAATATGAATGTCATGTAATACTATTGTGCTGTAAGAAATGATGAACAGGAAGACTTCAGAGAGGCCTGGAAAAACTTATATGAACTGATGCTGAGTGAAGGGAATAGAACCAGGAGAACTTTATACACAGCAACATCCACAGTGTGTGAGGATTTTTTATGGTAGACTTAAAGCTTCATTGGGAGGGACAGAGCTGAGAAGGTGGAGCAAAAGATCCATATACACTAACTCTTCCCTCACAGCCCATAAAATACCTGTAAAGAAAGATTCTCAACAAATTCCAGAGTAGCAGAAGCCACAGAACAACGGAGTAGATGAGATTCTCAACCCAGGGTGACCTGAAAGGCTGATGGGAAAGGTCTCCAGATGTGGGGCAGAGCCCAGCCCAACCTTGCTGGCTGTAGCATGGCGCCAGGAGGAGGACACAAGCAGGTCGTATCCCCAGTGGCAGTAGCAGCAGTTAGCAGATCCCTCAACGCACAGGTGCCAAAGGTCAGTGAGAGGGTTTTTTCAGCTGGTTGAGAAGGGAGCAGGATCTGCCCATACCTCCAACCTCAGGTGGCAACGGCACAGCAGCAGAGAGCACATTGGGAAGCAGCAGCTCCCACAGTAGCCCACATCCATTGTTGGATCATAAAACTCCTGGGGAAATTCAGCAGCCAATACTTACCTCAGCCCTGTGTGGTAGCACCTGCCCCTGTCAAAAGTCCCTGAGGCAATTGAGCCACTTATCTGAATCTCAGCTTCCAGTGCTGCCTTGGTGGAACTGGAGGCCAGGTGGTTGTGGAGAGGAAACTCTACCACTCACAGATTCTGGGCACAAAAGTTTCTTGTTGCTCTCAGACCAGTGTACACTCATGATTGTGTCTCCTTGGAGAAACTGAGATCTTACAGATCCCCAGAGTATACCCTATTCTTGACAAAGGACATAAAAGTTAACTAACTGGTTGGGAAAATGCCAAAAAAAGGGGAAAAAAATAAGACAATAGAAGATTATTTTCTTGGTGAACAGATATCTTTTCCCATCCTTTCTGATGAGGAAGAACAATGTTTACCACCAAGGAACGACATAAAAGTCAAGATTTCTGTATCCCAATAATCCAAAATAAATATTCAGTGGTCTGAGACTATGAAAGAGCTCAAAAAGGATTTTGAAAATCAAGTAAGAGAGGTGGAGGAAAAATTGGGAAGAGAAATGAGAGAGATGCAAGAAAATCATGAAAAGTGAGTCAACAACTTGCTAAAGGACACCCAAAAAATGCTGAAGAAAATAACACCTTTAAAAAGAGGCTAACTCAATTGACAAAAGAGGTTCAAAAAGCCAATGAGGAGAAGAATGCTTTAAAAAGCAGAATTAGCCAAATGGAAAAGGTGGCTCAAAAGCTCACTGAAAATAGTAGTTCTTTAAAAATTAGAATGGAAGAGATGGAGGCTAATGACTTTATGACAAACCAAGGAATCAGAAAACAAAACCAAAAGCATGAAAAAATGGAAGATAATGTGAAATATCTCGTTGGAAAAACAACTGACCTGAAAAATAGGTCCAGGAAAGACAATTTTTTAATTTATTCTTTATTTATTTTTAATTTTTTGTTTTTTTAATTTTTTTTTTGCTTTTCCCATTTTTTTAAATTAATTTATTTAACTTTTAACATTCATTTTCACAAAATTTTGGGTTCCATATTTTCTCCCCTTTTGTCCCCTCCCCCCACCCCAAAACACCGAGCGTTCTAATTGCCCCTGTCTCCCAATCTGCCCTCTCTCCCTCCCTACCCCTTCCCTTTGGAAGGCAAGCAATTCAATATAGGCCAGATCTGTGTAGTTTTGCAAATGACTACCATAATAGTAGTGTTGTGTAAGAACTAATTATATTTCCCTCCATCCTATCCTGTCCCCCATTACTTCTGTTCTCTCTTTTGATGCTGACCCTCCCCATGAGTGTTGACCTCAAGTTGCTCCCTCTTCCCCGTGCCCTCCCTTCCATCATCCCCCCCACCCTGCTTATTCCCTTATCCCCCACTTTCCTGTATTGTAAGATAGGTTTTCATACCAAAATGACTATGCATTTTATTCCTTCCTTTAGTGGAATGTGATGGGAGTAAACTTCATGTTTTTCTCTCACCTCCCCTCTTTTTCCCTTCACTAAAAAGTCTTTTGCTTGCCTCTTTTATGAGAGATAATTTGCCCCATTCCATTTCTCCCTTTCTCCTACCAATATATTTCTCTCTCACTGCTTGATTTCATTTTTTTTTAAGATATGATCCCTTACTCTTCAGTTCACTCTGTGCACTCTGCGTCTCTGTGTGTGTGCGTGTGCGTGTGTGCCAGGCCTAGAGGCCTGAGGGCTACCCGAGTCTTACCTTACCTATCACAGGTCTTTTGCTGGCCAAACCGGATAAACGTATGAGAGAAGAGACTTTCCGGAGTCAAACAAGGGTTAGGCTTTATTCAGGGTTCTGGTTACATGTGCAGGGGGAATTCTTCCTTAGGAGAGAGAGAGAAATCTCCCAAGGAGGCAAAGATCTTACAGTGAGGGAATGAAAGCAGAAGTGGAAGTGGGGAGAGAGGGGAGAGGGAAGAGCGAAGAGAGGAAAAGGGGCCTTCTGTCCTGTAAGGGCCCCTCAGTGCTAAGAGTGCCTTCAGGCTTTCCTGACCCTACTTAAGCTCTCCTGCCCCATAGTTTGCACCTGAATACCGTGCCTGTTAGATAACAATAGGTGTGCCCAGATCCGGGCCAGTCTCAAGGGCGGGGATGCTCTCTCCCATCACGTTCTCATGGGAAGAGGCGGAAATACACGAGATCTCACTCTTCAATTCCCTGCTGTTTCCTGGGGGGCCTCATGAGAACCCTAAGATTTAGAAGTTCCCACCTTTACCCGCCCGAGACTGTCCATATGGAATTGAGCTTCCACCCCTAACATCTCCCCTTTTTTGTTTTGCGCAGAGTGCACATGGCTCTAGAGCAAATAGCGGCTGGAGGCTGAGTGGGTTAGGAAGGCCTTTAGCATATGAGTACCCCACAACAAGAACTTCATTTACACAGAAATCTGGAGCTAGCACAGCTGACAAAGAGAGGCATCCAACAAAACAAAGATGAAACTAAATGGCTGAATTACAACAAGAGGAAGTGCAATCAGTAATTCCAAAGCATATTCTAAGAGAAGTAGCTCAGTGCTGGCGCCTTACACATCACCACCCCCTCAGTCATGCAAATGGACCTCACGGCCAAGCCTGTGGTATTCAGGCGAAAAGTTGGTCACCCCCCCTCCCCCCCCCCCCCCGTATGTCCTGGGTTCGTGATATCAAAGTCCTCCTTCAGCTGCTGAAAGGAGATGCTTAGATGGAGTGGGCAGCAATGTCAGTGGTTGGGATGAGTGCTGCTTCCTCTCTGGGCAGCAAGGTCAAAGCTGTCAGTAGCAGACTCAGGTGGTGCATGGTCCTTCTCCGGGCTCTCCGGGGTCTCCGCTTCCTGAGTCTTCGTCGTCTCCGACACCGGTTTCCACCTACGGATCCTTCTAATGGGAATCCACACGTCCCCTTTTCCTGTGGAGACACAAACATACCCTGGACCCCATATTAGTATCTTATACGGACTTTGCCATTTCCCTGAGGCCATATCCTTTATCATGGCCCATGTGTCCTTATTTCTAGCCTGGGTATTAGTTTCCTTGCGGGGTTGTCTTGGAATAGTCGCAAAATGTCTCATAGCTGGAGTAGTATGTGAGTTTTTTGAGACAGCTGTATCAAGCTCTGATTGTATTAGGCGATCTCTTAATCTCCCCCTTTTTTGTTTAGCAAGGATCACCTTTAAGGTGAAGTTGATGAGAATGCATAGTATTTTGGCCAGGTGCTTACAAATGCTTGATTAACATCTGTAAGGAACCTGAATTTCCCGGATTTTTTCTTTATAACAAACACAGGAGCATTCCAGGGTGTTAATTGCTCCTTGACCAGTATTTGTAATGCCTGGAGTTTTTCTGGAGTCAGGGGCCATTGCTCCACCCAAATCGGGGTGTCTGACTTCCAATTCAAGGGTGGGGACTCCAGTGCAACTGCAATGGCCCTTACTAAAAATTTGATAGCCTCATCCCCAGGCGGCTCATGATGTCTCTGCCCCAGATGTTAAAGCTAAGTCCTGGAATCACCAACAGCCATATGGTCCCTTGGCGATCCTCTGCCTCCCACTTTACTGGGTGCATAGTCTCTAAGGTATTTTGGCACCCTCCTATTCCCCACACTGGTCTCTGGCTTTCTTTGAGCTTCCAGTGCTGGGGTACTGAGCCACCGCTAAGGCAGGTCCTATCCGCTCCAGTATCAAGGAGGCCAGTCATGGGAATTCCATTGAGCCAGATTGTACACTCAGGTCTATTCTGTCCTATTTCTTTTAGTAACTGGATTTGAACTGAGTGCTTTAAGGAAAGGGCAATAGCTATGGGAAGCTGATTGTCTATATGAGCCAGCTCGGCTATCACATTGGAGCATGGAAGTGCTGTGGTGCCGGTGGGATAATCTCCTGTATATATAACTACGGGTACATGAGAGGGGTTCTGCAATATCAGGGATTCCTCCTGTATGGGGTCTCTCAGGGGAATCATAGTAAACTGATGAGCTGCAAGCTGGCACTTCTTTAAGCTGTAAAGGTGTTGCATTCCTTCCTCTGGCCCCATAATCTCCTGTATTCTCCCTCCAAGGGGCCGTCCCAATTCTCTGCCAAAGGGTACACTTTAGGGGCCCTCGAGGGGCCCCTTACCCCGTTTCCTGACTTCCTACATTGTCTAGCTAGGTGACCTGGCTTTCCACATGAAAAACAAGGGTCCTGGCCCCTCCCTGTACTTATTTCTTTCCTACACTCTTTCTTAAGGTGTCCCGGTTTTCCGCAGTGAAAACATTTTCTCTCCAGAGAGATGTTACTTAAGACTGAGGCCAGGTACTTCCCTTGCACCTGTGCCAAGTACACCTGACTTCCTACCCTTTCACATCTCTGTATCATTTCTTCAACAGATGCATTCTTTGGCAGTCCCAGCATTGCCTTTTTGCAGTCATGATTACAATTTTGCCGCAGCAATGTCTTTAACATTATCTCTGTCCCTTGATTCTCCTCTCCCATGTCTCGACCCACTGCCTCCTGCAGCCTGGCCACAAAATTAGTAAATGGCTCAGTGTTTCCTTGCATAATCCTAGTGATGGGAAACTCTCTCTCTTTCTTAGAGGCTATAACCTTCCAGGCGGCAATAGCCATTCTGGCAATCAAGACATAATCGTCGGCCGAGTACTGTAATTGATTTCCTGTAGCCTCAAACTGCCCTGTTCCTGTAAATTGCTGATAAGCCTGGGGGGCCTGAGCCCCCAGCCCACTGGTAGTGCTCTTTACCTTCTGAGAAAATTCTGATACCCAAATCACATTCTGCCCAGGGGTAAGGCAGGCTCTGGCTAAGCTCTTCCAGTCATTAGGAGTCAGAACGAACTGACCACTGAGAGTCTCAAGCATGGCTATGACAAAGGGTGAATTGGGGCCGTGCTTGGTACAAGCCTCTTTGAGAGTCGCTACTCTCTTCCACTCTATGGGTATGTGGCTCCTCCAAACCCCACCGGGGACACTGGGGTCCGCTATTTCTAGCACAGGGAATGTCCCTATGTCTTCTCCATTCTCTATAGCCTTTCTTATTCCCTTTTCCAAACTGGACTGTGGCCCTGGACTGTCTGACCAATGGAGCATGCTATAAGGAGGCGCAGAGGGAAGACATGGTGTATTCTCCCCTGCCTTGCCTTTCCCATCTGCTAGATGGAGCTCCGAACCTATTTTTTCTCTACACTCCTTAACTTTCTGCTTGCCAGGGTTCTCCCCTCCCCTCTCTCTGCTTCCACTCTCATTCCAATCCCGCCCTGGTCTCTCCGGGCCTTCCAAAAGACTTTTAATCACACCGAATATCAGGAAATCTAAATCCTCCAGCTCCCCGGGGCATTATTGTTCATAAGCGGTCATTTGTTCTCCGACCGCTCCCCATCTTTCTCTTGATATTCCGGTCTGCTCGAGCCAGGGAGAGACCTTCCAAATCCTTTTACAAAATTCTTGGAGGTCGTTTAACTCTATAGTGACCCCCGCCTCCCTGCATTCCCTGTAAAGTATCTCAGCCCAGACCTCCTGTTCCTCTGGCTTTATTACTGGCAATTGATTCCCCATCCCTGCCCTTTTCCCATGGGTGTGGGAAGCTACTCACTCTTTCTCTCCTTCCGAATCTAGGATTCGGGACTCGGGTCTTTCATAGCCCCTTCCGGGTGTCCCAACCACCCAGGATATCTGCGCCTGTCCCTGTTTGGATGCGCCAACTGCCAGGCCTAGAGGCCTGAGGGCTACCCGAGTCTTACCTTACCTATCACAGGTCTTTTGCTGGCCAAACCGGATAAACGTATGAGAGAAGAGACTTTCCGGAGTCGAACAAGGGTTAGGCTTTATTCAGGGTTCTGGTTACATGTGCAGGGGGAATTCTTCCTTAGGAGAGAGAGAGAAATCTCCCAAGGAGGCAAAGATCTTACAGTGAGGGAATGAAAGCAGAAGCGGAAGTGGGGAGAGAGGGGAGAGGGAAGAGCGAAGAGAGGAAAAGGGGCCTTCTGTCCTGTAAGGGCCCCTCAGTGCTAAGAGTGCCTTCAGGCTTTCCTGACCCTACTTAAGCTCTCCTGCCGCATAGTTTGCACCTGAATACCGTGCCTGTTAGATAACAATAGGTGTGCCCAGATCCGGGCCAGTCTCGAGGGCGGGGATGCTCTCTCCCATCACGTTCTCATGGGAAGAGGTAGAAATACATGAGATCTCACTCTTCAATTCCCTGCTGTTTCCTGGGGGGCCTCATGAGAACTCTAAGATTTAGAAGTTCCCACCTTTACCCGCCCGAGACTGTCCACATGGAATTGAGCTTCCACCCCCAACACGTGTGCATGTGTGTGTGTTTTATCCCACCCTGTACCCAGATGTTGAATAGTTTCAAGAGTTACAAATATTGTCTTTCCATGTAGGAATGTAAACAGTTCAACTTTTGTAAAGTCCCTTATGACTTCTCTTTGCTATTTACTTTTTCATGCTTCTCTTCATTCTTGTGTTTGAAAGTCAAATTTTCTTTTCAGCTCTGGTCTTTTCATTAAGAATTCTTGAAAGTCCTCTATTTCATTGCAGACCAATTTTTCCCCTGAAGTATTATATTCAGTTTTTCTGGGTAGGTGATTCTTGGTTTTAGTCCTAGTTCCTTTGACTTCTGGAGTATCCTATTCCATGCCCTTTGATCCCTTAATGTGGAAGCTGCTAGATCTTGTGTTATCCTGATTGTATTTCCACAATACTTGAATTGTTTCTTTCTAGCTGCTTGCAATATTTTCTCCTTCATCTGGGAACTCTGGAATTTGGCCACAATGTTCCTAGGAGTTTCTCTTTTTGGATCTCTTTCAGGTGGTGATCTGTGGATTCCTTAAATACTTATTTTGCCCTCTGGTTCTAGAATCTCAGGCCACTTTTCCTTGATAATTTCATGAAAGATGATGTCTAGGCTCTTTTTTTGATCCTGGCTTTCAGGTAGGCCCATAATTTTTAAATAGTCCCTCCTGGATCTATTCTCCAGGTCAGTTGTTTTTCCAATGAGATATTTCACATGATCTTCCATTTTTTCATTCTTTTGGTTTTGTTTTGTGATTTCTTGGTTTCTCATAAAGTCACTAGCCTCCATCTGTTCCATTCTAATTTTGAAAGAATTATTTTCTTCAGTGAGCTTTTGAATCTCCTTTTCCATCTGGCTAATTTTGCTTTTGAAAGCATTCTTCTCCTCACTGGCTTCTTGAACCTCTTTTGCCAATTGAGTTAGCCTATTTTTCAAGATTTTATTTTCTTCAGCATTTTTTTGGGTCTCCTTTAGCAAGGAGCTGATCTGCTGTTCATGCTTTGACTGCATGTCTCTCATTTTGCTTCCCAGCTTTTCTTCCACCTCTCTAACTTGATTTTCTATGAGCCCTTCTATGGCCTGAGCCCATTGAGTGAACTGAGATATAGAGGCCTTGACTTCTGTGTCTTTGCCTGATGGTAAGCATTGTTCTTCCTCATCAGAAAGGAAGGGAAGAAATGCCTGTTCCCCAAGAAAGTAACCTTCTATAGTCTTATTTCTTTTCCCTTTTCTGGGCATTTTCCCAGCCAGTGACTTGACCTCTGAATATTCTCTTCACACCCACTTCGCCTCCTGATCCTCCCAGTCAGCACTTGGGGTTTGAGATTCCAATGCTGCTTGCCAGCCTCAGGGCTTTTGGTGGAGGCAGGGCTGCTATTCAGTGTGAGATTAATTTCAGGTGCTCAGGTTAGGGCAGGGCCGCCTCTCAGGCTCAGTTCCCTCAAGAGGTTTATGCAGAGACCTTCAACAATGGATCCAGGCTCCTGCCTGCTTGGGGAGCCCTGGTCTGCTCCCATCTCTGCTGTTGCCTCCCGAGGGGGCCTGAGTTATGGGGGCACCCCACTCCCGTCTTGACCAGCCAAAGAGACCCTCTCACTGACCCCTGTCACCTGTGGGTGGAGGGACCCGCGTGGCCACTGGAGATCCTGTCTCTGAAGACTGCTCGGATCTTTTCCTCTTGGTGCTGTGGTCGTGGCAGGGCTGTACTCAGCTCCCAGTCCCGGCGCCCAGTCCACAGCGCAAAGGACCTTTTGTGAGAGGTTTGCAGGTCTCTCTGGAACAGAAATCTCCCTCGCTCCAATGTTCTTTGGCCTCTGGGTGCAGAATTCGCCGTGAGTTACTTTATACAGATGTTGTATGGGTTGTGGTTTCGGAGCTATGTGTATGTGCATCTTTCTACTCCGTCATCTTGGCTCCGCCCCCCCAGGAGAGACAATTTAAAAATTATAGGACTACCTGAAATCCCTGACCAAAAAATACCCAAGACATCATCTTTCATGAAATTATCAAGGAAAACTGCCCTGGTATTCGAGAACCAGCAGGGAAAATAAATATCAAAAAAATCCACCAATCACTTCCTGAAAGAGATCCAGAAAAAGAAACTCCTAGCAACATTTTAGCCAAACTGAAGAGTTACCAGGCCAAAGAGAAAATATTGCAAGCAGCTAGAAAGAAACAATTTGAGTATTGTGGAAATAAAATCAGGATAATACAAGATTTAGCAGCTTTTACATTAAGGAATCAAAGTGCATGGAATATGATATCCCTGAAATCAAAGGAACTAGGATTAAAACCAAGAATCGCCTACCCAGCAAAACTGAGTATAATACTTCAGGGGAAAAATGGTCTTTCAATGAAATAGAGGACTTTCCAGCATTATTGATGTAAAGAACAGAGCTGGAAAGAAAACTTGACTTTCAAACACAAGAACTCAGAGAAGCATGAAAAGGTAAACAGGAAAGAGAAATTATAAGGTTCTTACTAAAGTTGAACTGTTCACATTCCTATAGGGAAAGACAATATTTGTAACTCTTGAAATTTTTTTCAGTATCTGGGTAGTTGGAAGGATTGTACACACACATACACACATATACATTATATATATATATATATATATATATATATATATATATATATATATATATATATATATATATATATATATATACATATACAGACAAAGAGAGGGAGAGAGAGAGAGAGAGAGAGAGAGAGAGAGAGAGAGAGAGAGAGAGAGAGAGAGAGAGAGATGGAGAGACAGAGATATGGAAAGACACAGAGACAGAGAGAGAGAGAGGCAGAGAGAGAGAGCACAGGGTGAGTTGCATAGGAAGAGATCATATCTAAAAAAATGAAATTAAAGGGTGAGAGAGGAATATATTGGGAGTAGAAAGGGAGAAATGGAGGGGGTTAATTATTTTCTCATAAAACAGGCAAGAAAAAGACTTTTCAATGGAGGGGAAAAGGGTGGAGGTGAGAGGGAAAACATGAAGCTTACTCTCATCACATTTGACTCAAGGAAGGAATAAAATGTACACTCATTTTGGTATGAAAACTTTTCTTACAGTACAGGAAAGTGAGGGAGAAGGGGATAAGCAAAGTGGGGCAAATGGGAGGAGAGAGTAATTAGAAGTCAACACTCTTGGGCAGGTACAAGGTCAAAAGAGAGAATAGAAGAAATGGGGTGCAGGATAGGATGGAGGGAAATATAGTTAGTCTTACACAACATAACTATTATGAAAGTCGTTTGCAAAAGTACACATATATAGCCTGTATTGAATTTCTTGCCTTCTCACTGGCGATGGGTGGGGAGGGAGGAAGGAGTAGAAGTTGGAACTCTAAGTTTTAGGAACAACTGTCCAGTATTTTTCTTGCATACAACTGGGAAAGAAGAAATACAGGTAATGGGATATAGAATTTTATCTTTCCCTACAGGACAAAAGAGAATATGGGGATAAGGGAAGGGAGGGATGTTAGAAGGGAGGGCAGATTGGTGGTAGGGGTAATTAGAATGCTTGGCACTTTGGGGTGCGGGGAGGGGAGAGATGGGGAGAAAATTTGGAACTCAGAATTTTGTGGAAATGAATGTTGAAAACTTAAGATAAATAAATTTATAAAAATTCAACCAAAAAAATACAAAATAAACATAAAAAAAAAGAACTCCAATGCAATGCAAGTGCTTAAAATACTCCCAATGGTCTCTTAAGGCAAAACGCCTTCCACATGCAGATGAAAAACTATGGAATTCGATCACAGAATGTAGCAGATCATTTTCTTTTGTATTACATTTTGGGTTGTTTTATGATTTTTCCCATTCATTTTGTTTCTCCTATGCAACATGGCTAAGGTGAAAATGTATTTAGTAGGAATGTATGTGTAGAACCTATATGAAATTCTATGCCGACTCGAGAGGGGGGAGTAGGTAGGGGAAAGGAGAGGGAAGGAGGGAAAAACAATCTAAGTTATATGGAAGTGATTGTAGAACACTGAAAACAAATAAAATAAAAAAAACTGGATCTCAAAATCTTGTAAAAATGAAGACTAAACATTTTATGATATGTAATCATCAGAAAAAATAAAAAAACTAAAACATAAAAAGTATTGTCTAATCAAGAAATACAAATGTCCAAAACATACACATATATCCATATCCATATACACATATTCATATACATATAAATATGTATATATTTATATGTCTATGCATACACATATACACATATACCTATACATATAAACATGCATACATACATATATGTTAAGCATGATAGAAGTGCATTGGTCACTTGCGAGCCCAGTCCCATTACTTATTAGGTATAGAAAATCTGACCTTCTCCATTTTCCACCTGGCCATGTTTTCCCCTCTTTAGGCAGTCTAGTTATTTCCCTTCCCCCGAGTCTTGGTTGTTTAAATTAATAGAGGTTGATGTTATTGTGTATGAGTCATCACCTTATCCCACTGTATTTCAGAACTCCTAAGTTAAAGCAATTCACCGATTTTAGTTTCCCCTGTAGCAGAAATCACATTTATGTCACCATTCCCAGAAGAGCACAAACATTTTGAATTTTAGAACTTAAAAGGTGGTATGCTATTTTACTGCCTCTAAAATCTCTTCCACTTCTCAAGTATATACATCTATGATTTCTAGTCAGGGTTTCTTTTTTTTTTCTTTTTCTTCCTTTCCTTTTCTTTTTCAAAGCACACTACAGCTTAATTCAGGACTAGCTAAATTTTAATTGCTTAAATTTCCCCTAGCAATAAAATGCACACTACCACACAGGCTTATTAAATAAAATACTTGCTCTTGTATTTAAGGATTTTTATCTGACGATTTGTAAAATTATTTGAAATTCTATATGAAAAATTTTGCATCTCTACACACTATAAAATTATGGGAATTGGGGGGAAGAAGCCCAATAATCTTGAGAAAGTCATTTTCACTTTCACTAGTATGTTTTTTCTGTATGTTTTTGCTTTATGCTTAATACAGCAAATACTCTACTTGAAATTATTATTAACTGCCCTATATTTAAAATAGTCATTTTCAGAATGTTTCTCAGAGACAGGAAACCATAAACATAAAGGCAGAGTCATTATACAGAGAAAAAACATGCCTTATTATGCAAACACAAAGGGGAGTATGTTTGGAATTTCCTGTTTCACCTCAAAGTTTTTCATACTCTATTCCTGTTGCAGTGATTTGAATATTCTATTAAGTTTTCTAAATATTACCTGATCAAAAACTGAATAAACCTGAGAAAATAATCCTAAATAACAGTGACACGGACTTTTAGAGTCATATTTGAAGTAGGACTTCTCACTAAGAGATAGATTGATGACAAGTATCATTTGTGTCCTAATTTGAAAGACAATTTCACGTAGTTTATCAACAGATAGCTCAGAAAATATTTTATTATTCAATTCATTTGAGCCTTTATTAAGTTTGCCTCATTTAAGAGACAACATTCTATTTGCTGATAGATACAATGATCACTAAGACATAATCCAGACATTGGATAAATTTATAGCTTACTAGATCATAATGTATAATATATTACATTATAAAAAACATAAACAATGAAATCAAAGAATCAATGCTTATTGAATAGGTATTATCTATGAAGTCCAGTGCAAAATCATATAATTTAAATACAAACTGTTTATATTTCCATAATAGCACATTTTACATAATATGCAATGTAGCAATATAGATGGCACACAGCACTTGAGGTAGAACATACCTGAGTTTAAATCTTCCCTCTGACACATAAAACTATGTGAACATGATCAGATTTCCATATTAGAATGACTTGAGCAACTCTCTGAGATGTCCATTAAATTATAGCTGGATGAGATCATTTACAGTAGAATTTCTTACATTGTGCACTGAAAAGGTAGGGATATGGGCTGAATCTGTAATTTCAATGTCTTTGGGAACTTCGTGGTAAAGTAACTTCCCCTCCCTCTGAATGCAAATTCCCACTTTCAATCAAATGTAGTGAGTTAGATGGAAGAGTAAAAGAGTAGGTGATTGGGCCAGGGTCAGATATTGGTATATATCAAAGGTAGAACTTGAAATCAGGTCTTCCAAGATTTAAAGTCAACTTTATCATCTCTACTATTTGGCCAATTGATCTTTGAGTTATTTTAATATCTTCCAGTTTTACGATATTGTAGTTTTTATTGGCCTACACTCAAATGTTGAATAAATTGTCCATAGATGTAGGTTATATTTTTAAAGCTGCATTTTATTTTTCTCTTTCTCTGAAATTAGTGCCTTATTTCATTTTTGATTTCCAAGAAAATGAAAGATGCTTGCTTTTAAGATGACTGAGGAGAATCAGTAATCATGGACCTTAATTCCTTTTAAAAGCACTAAAAATGCTTTTGTTGTTGCTGTTTTGTGATTAATTTTAACCATTTTTTGTAGATCTGTATACGGTATGGTGGAAATAGTGATGGATTTGGAGTCTAAGGAACTGAGTTCAAATCCTAGCTTTTCCATTTACTACCTGTAAGAACTTAGACAAGTCATTTAGCCTCTTTTTACCTCAGTTTCCATATTTATAAAATCTGATGGTTGTAATAAATAGTTATGAGGTTTCTTCTAGTTATAAATCTATTATACTGTTTTAATTTGGAAAAGGGGAGAAGAGAAAGGGAAAAGGCAGATAGAGGAGGGAGAAAAGCGAAGGAAGGTTGAAGGCAAAAAAGAAGGAGTAAGAGGAAGACAAGGAGGAAGAAAAGAAGGAGTAAAAGAATGAGGAGGAGGAGAAGAACAACAGAGAGAGAGATACAGAGAATTCTGTTGGTTGGAGATAAATGTTATTGATGCTCAACAGAGACTAAAGGCTGTACTACATCTTGTTTTATTTTATTTTTCTCATTTTTCATTTTATTTGGTATTTTGTGAATATTTTTAACTGTAATTAACTGCACATAGGAATGCTAAGTGTTCCCTATGCTGTATTGGCTAGCAATTTAAAGATAAGACAGTAAACACTGATGTCAAGAAACATATAAAGAACAAGAGGACTATTTATACTGTTAAGGGGGATTACTAGATATGGAAATTCCAGAAACATTTACCTAGATTTCTAAATAAATAATTACAGATTTGAAAAGGTGCCTCTGTCTCTGAGAGATTAAGTCGTTTGCCAAGACTATTAGAGGTTAGATTTGAAACCAGGCTATCTGACTCCAAGGTCGGCTTTTTAACCATTATATTACAATACTGGGTAGGATGTAAAAAACAAAATGAAACAAACACAAACAGAAAAGTTATTACTACTTCGGTGGACAATAGACTATGAGAATAGCTTGCAGTTTAAGTGTGAGTACATTTTAAAAATGTAGAGCAAAGCTATCATTTTGGTGGTTCCCTCTTCTTTCCAAACTTTTTTGCGCAGGTCCATTCACCACAAATACTGAGGGAAGACTATTTGACCAAGACTGTTAACACCAGAAAGTGGGAAAAACAAAATAAAACACATAAAATACCCTACAACATTCAAGAATATTCCATTTCTGATAACGCAATGAAGATTAAACTCCTCACTATTTATTTTTCTATCATTTATCTATCTCTGTATCTATTGATGAGCTCATTCTATCAAGAAGAATTTGGGAGAATGACTTCAGAGTCTTGCTACCTCATATTGGGTGGATCTTCATCTCTTAAAGGGAATGAGGTTTGCCATTTGGAAATATAATACTACCAAAAATTTCAGAATGCATCACCTTTTGAGAACTTGGTGAGGCTTGGGATTGTAGAGACAAATAATGGTATCCAGCCTAACTTATATCTAGCAGATGATCAAGAAGTTCCACTCTGGTAACATAATTCAAACAATGCTTTTATAACTACTAAATCTACTACTAGTATCTATCTACTCCCCTATGGCATCACTCATCATGCCTGTGAATTTCTAGATCAAAGCACTCTTCCTATATACCATTCCCTGATTTGAAATTAAATTCTGTGAGAGAAGGAAATGTTTCAGTTTATATCCCTTTGCTTTACTCAGTGATTTGCACATGGTCCGGGGTCAAGAAGAGTTAGACGTGACTGAACAACTCAACCGTAACAATAGCTCCTAATAAGTGATTTTTCATTCATTAGTTCCTTAATGGCCACTAGATTATCCCATCTTGCCCTATTAGATGAAAGTAGGAGATGTTAATTCTAAATAACATGGTAAACATTTTAGGCACAAAAGGAATTTTGATGTTCTAATGTTTAGTAACCATTTGGAAGCAGAGCTTTTGGATACTCTTGGGGAAATGGTGCTGTTATATAACTATCAAACCATTGTGCTGGGTTTTGTTGAATCTGGAAAGATGATAATAAGTAGTATGAACAACATTAATATCTGATTTACAATATAATGTAAGAGCAGAAAGCTGGTGATTATGATAAGGGAAAGGCAAATAATGTAAACTAATGGAAGTAGATATGGAGAATTGGAGGTTCTGCCAATGAAAACCATAAGATAGCATCCATAAATGTATTTTTTTTAAACAACAACAATAATTTGTCCCCCTTCTCTTCAAAGGATTGTGGTATGGGTGTGAGAAGCAAAGCTGCCTTAACAGTTTTAGCAAAGGGGTAAGTAAGCAACTTCAGTTTTATGGTAAATTGACACTTGCAGAAAGCAGAAATGGAGACAGAGGAGAAGCACAAAGTTACACAAAACGACCTGCATCATCTGGAAAATGTGACTGGAGCAGTTTTAGGGGCTTCAGGTAGAAAGGAGAATACGGTATTGTATTTCTTTGTGATTTACTTTATGTATAAACATTAAATATTTTAGTAGAACTTTGGAGGAAAAGCTCATTTTATTTAGAAAAAGAAAAACTATCTGTATTGTAGTTTCTCATGGGCTCTCTGTAGTCAGTGATTAGAGGGACAGCCAGTCTTGAAGGGAGTGGGGGGAGAAAGAGATAATCTTTTGTGTGGTGCCTACTGTGTGCCAGGAACTGTGTGCCAGGAAATGTGCTAAATACTTTTCAAATATTATCTCTTTGGATCTTTCTAACAACTTTGCCAGACAGGTGCTATTATTACCACCATTTACAAATGAAGAATTGAGGCGAAGAGCAGTTAAATGACTTGACTGGCATATCACGGCTGGTAAATGTTTGATTGTGACATCTGAACTCAAATATTTCTGAATCTAGGCCCAGTGCTCTATCCCCTGTATAAGCTGGGTCTATGCCAGTGATCTCATAGGTTCCAAATAGCCTCCCCCCGCCCCCCAACCATTATATTTTGTATCCCTTTGCATAGTTCAGATTCCTATGTAATAAGAAAGAAAAACCAATGTGAAGTGAAATACGTATTTTAAGGATTTAAATTTCAAATAAAATCATATTTTAGACTACTGACCTTTACTAACTAACAAGATAACCAAAGAATCTAGTGGCCATCCAACCTCAGCTCCAGAGTTCCTAGGGCCTAACATGACTCTGAATAATGTGTCTTGCACATTGTCACACTGAGTAAAATCTTGCTCTAACTAAATAGAATGAATGATAATGACATTCTGCCATGATGTAGTAGCAAGATTACTTGCTGAATTTGATACAGAGAGCCTGGATGCAAATTTGTGCTCTGTTACTACAGCTCTCATGGGTGTCAATTTATTCTTCTATAAAATAAAGGGTTTGGAAAATGCCACTTAACCCTTAAGTTCTTTTTAGTCCCTAATCTATGATTTCATATTTAACCTATGATTTATGATTCACTTTGTGGCAAAAGTGAAGTCACAGATTTCTGAGTGTTCAGTAGTGGTTATTAGTAATGTTTCTGTGTCCTGAAAAACAGCTAGAAATATCAAGGCAATATTTTCTTCAGCACTAAAAAAGTCCTTTGTGGGCCATAAAATCAATGAAGACAAAAATTTGTACAACTTTATGATTAAATTAGATGTGACTAAAATAGTGAAAGTAAAAAGGAATTATAATAATCCAAGAAAGAGCAGTAATAATATTTGATTTACAAAATAATGCCAGAGAAAAAAGCTGGTGATTATGATAAGGGAAAATTAAACAATACAAAATAATCTAAGTAGATATTAAAAATTGGCACTTCAGTCAATGGAAGAAAAGAGCTGGATTCCTATAAATGTGAAAGAAATTTTTGTTCCACTTCTTTTGTGTATTAAAGAATATAAATTTCCACTTCCCCCCTCTTGACTAATCTAAGAGAAAAACAAAGGAAATTATAAGAAGACATTTTTTATTACAGAATGTAAATAGAACAGACAAAAGAAAATAAGGTTGTTGATTGGAAAAGAAGAATTTTGAAATTTTTATCACCTATTTCACTACATTTCAAAAGTTATAAAAAGGTTAGGGTTATAATGAAAATGACTACTCAGCATTGCTAGTTGATTATAGCAAATGGGAACACAAAGCAATCCACTGCAGTCATTTCTGTTTATTAAAATCAGAGGCAGCTCTTGACTTTGATTCTACTTCTGGTAATTTGTAAATGGAACTCTCAGGCAATTATATTTACTTATGTTACTAATGACAGTCAAGCAGGGTTCAAATTAATTTAGTCAGTTTCCTTGTATAATTTATATAATGCTTTTTACCTCATTAACTCCCATCCTCTAAGATTACAGAATCAAAAATCTGAAAAGACCCCCAGAAGATCTCTAAACCACTCTAAAAATAGAAAAGAATTCCTTTTCCAACATCACTTCCTGTTTTAGGTCTTCCAGTGATAGGAAATTCTCAGAATCTTGAGGCAAATTATTCCAGTCTTCTTAAAATTGCTGGGAAAGTTTTCCACAAATAAAATCAATAATATATGCCTCTTTTCAACTGCCACTCTTTGCTCCTAGCTCTATCTTGAAAGACAAGTAGACTATATCTAGTCATCCTTTCAGAAGCATCCTTAAGAAATGTTCCTTTCATGTTTCCACACTTTTATATCCTGTCTAAATTTCCTTATTTCCTTTATCTAATCACTAATTGTCATTGTGTACAGGCATTCTAACATTTTGATTGTGAAAAGAGCTCTGAATTTGTCACTTACAAACTGTATGACTAATTTTCTTAAAAAAAATCTAGGCCTCAATCTCCCCATCTGTAACATGAAGAAATTATGCTGGATTCCCTCCTTGCTACTTAGACCCCTCCAGCTCTCAATCTGTGTATACTCCAGATTGTTGTTTTTTCTTAATTAGGAAATTTGATGCATTATCATTAATCTTCAGTTTTCTTAGGATGAGTGTTTCCTGATGTTCTATTTCAGTCCCTCTTTCATTTACTTCATATACCTTTTCTTTGAGATCTCATTGTTTTAAATATCATTTCAATCTAGGGGGGAGGTGTCCAGGAAATGAACGTGTTCAACACTGTCAAATACTATAGAGGAGTTAAGGAGTATGAAGACTGAGAACAGGGTTGACAGATTTGGCCATCAAATGGGATCCAAATGGGATAGGGATAGGGAAAGGGATCCCATTGTGGATCCCATCAAAGAAGATAAACTCCTATTGTAAAACTGTATTTATGGGATAATCCATTTTGAATCATAGCGTTGTGACTCACCGAATCTTTTACAAGTACATAACCTGAAGTACATCAAAGAATTGCCTGTGTATTTTTTATCATTCTCGGGAAGGAGAGTGGAGTGAGAGATTCACTAGGGGCAGTTCACGACACCAGAGCAAATGAGATAAACAAGAATCCCTCACATTCAGAAAAATCCATAATGTCAAGAAGATTAAAAATAGTTCGTAATTGTTACAGAATATACTTTTACAAATATATTCACATATCTATATACATATGCCTATATCTACATCTATTTCTATCTATGCAAATAATATAGTCCTTGATTATGTTTGGTATAATATACATATTATTCCAAATAAGCTGATGTCTAGGTCATAGAGTTTATGAAATGGAGTAATACATCCCTAACACAACACAATGATTGATAAATAATAAACGTTTTTTTCATTCATTCATTTTTTAAATAGAGAAAATTGAAGTAAAAAAATTTAGAAAAACGAGAAAACTACAGAAGCAAATCCAGAAAATGTCTTATTATGACCATTTAATAATAGGAATTCAAAGATGAATTATCATAAGAAAAAAAACATAATCAGTATGCTGAACAACACAGCTAACAGATATAGATAATTTCAAAAGATTCAGAAAAAAATATATGTCATAAACTAAAAAAGGCTAAAAACACATTGACATGGACGGTTCTTTTCTAACATGAATAAAAAGAAAATACCAAAAACCAAGGGGTAGCATTGTTTATAAGGAATACATAACATAAGTTTTCCAGGCCAAGCAAGAGTAAAACACAATAAAATATCTAAACATCAACAAAAGCAGGCAAACATCTCTTTCTGAATGACCAGATAAGTGAATGAATGAAGGAATCTATGAAAAGGCACTTATTTAATACATCCTATATGCTAAGCTCTGCACTAAATAGTAGAGATACAAATACAAAGGCAACCCTACTCCCTAAGAGCTTACAACAAATATAGGAGAAAATCATCAGTGTATCTATGTGCGATTAATAAAATAAAATTATACTATGACTTTTCATGGAAACAGAGACAGTTAATTGGAGAGATGTACTCTGCTTATTGAAATAGATTAACAATATAAATGATAATGCCAGCTTAATGAATGCATACATGTATTTCTATGGCAATTAAATTAGAGATGATCCTTTTAGAACTTGGGAAAATAAACAAAATTCATTTGGGAGAACAAAATGCTAGAATCACAAGGGAAATAAGAGGGAATCAATGAGAAAAAGTGGGAGTGATGAAGGGATAGCAGTAAGAGACCTCAAATTATAGTATAAAATGGCAGTTATGAAAACTATTTTGTAAGTTAATGAAAAAAAATGAATGAACAAATAGAAGTAACTTAAGCAAAGCTGTTTAGTATCTAGTAACAATATTAGCCTAGCATATCTTATACCATATGTCACAATAAATTCCAAATCATTACATGACCTAAATGAAAAAGGTCACCCAAAAAGAACAATTTAAAAAGATTAGATACACTTAACTATGTGAGGGAAGAATTCTTAATCACACAAAGGAGAGAATAAATTGCAACAGATAAATTTTTAAAATTATTTTTGCTGGAAAAATTAAAAGAGAAAAAAGAGAGAGAGTTGTGTGTATGTAAATATAAATACATACATATGTGTGTATATTTGCATATATGTATGTGTGCATGTGTGTGTGCATTAGCAGCTTGAACGATCAATCAATAGATGCTGACTTTATAAATTCCTGGTCAGTATTCTCTCAGGCACAATCATTCACCCAGCATTTCACCAAGCCGTGAAGAAAGTTTATCCCACCCAGTCCAGATTCATCTCTTCATTCTAATATTTTGAGCCTTAAGAAAATAAAGGTATTTGTTTAAAGACTAATAATATTTTCAGTCATAAAGAGCATCTTATTTGTACCAGGTAAGAATGAAATAACAGAGAAACAGTTTTGATAGGGAGGAGAACAGAAAACGAGGATACTGGATACCTAAAGGATTTTAGTAAGTAAGAAGAGGGAAAAGAAGTAGACTACTTGTATGGAAGATACATTCTATTTATTTCCCAATTGTGCTTTGGGTTGTTTCAGGTGCTCAATGTGGTGACTAGGACTATGGCAGACACGACCATCATAATTATGCTATCCTTGTGCCACCTTATATCTTCCTAAAAATTTATATTCATACATTATCTTCTATATCATATTTCCTTTGATCTTTAAAATAGACTTATTAAATAAATAAAGTTATGATTCTGCTTTTATGGATGAGAAAAGTGTGTCTCTGAGATGGTAAATGATCTGCCCAAGAATATACAAATAATAAGTAGAAGATTTAGGACTTGAAATAGAGTTTTATGGTTCTAAGGTCAGAGACCTTATTCCACAACTGAAAACTGTTTGATCTAGTAACTGTCTTCTTTTCACTACTTGCAAGAGTTTGATTTCTTCAGCTTTTCGTTCAAGAAAAGGTTGTGCAATGTTAAATTTCCAGAAAATTCTACCTTCATGTAGGTGAATAAATGTAAATCAGAACAGTCCTAGAAATGTGACTTGCAGGGTCCTGCACTGAAAAGATCATAGCAAAGGTTTCTAATAAGATACATAGAATCCTAAGGATAATTGATTATAGGGTTAGCTGAAGCAATATTTCCATAGGCTTGTAGTTCACAGTAGTTGAAGGACTTTTCTGAGGAACAGAAAGTCCATGTTTAACAAATACCTACATTCAATTAGTGGGGGTTTTTTGTTCCTTAGAAAACCTATGTTATAATGGCAGTTATTATTTTAAGGAAACAGTTTTTAGTCTTCTAGCAAAACTAACAAAATAGTGGTTACATAATATAATAATAGATCTGTTTTACTTTGCACAACAGCTCTCTTTTAAGGCTAATAAAACTTCAATTCAGAGATAATACATCTGTCACTTAACAGACAAGTTCTCAGTATTTTCAGGAGTCCAAGTAACATATAGCATAGTCAGTAATCCTGACTACAAGCCCGGCACTCTTTGAATGAATTAATGAATGTAAAATGTCTAGCATGTCCCATGTGCCATGCTCCATGATAGGTGGTGAGGTTACAAATTAAAACAATGCCTGCTCTCAGGGATCTTATATTATATAAAAGAACATGATACATGTGGGATGAGTGGCTAGGAAAGTTAGTTTTTGACCAGAAATGATAGAAACTGTCAGTGGATACACAGGGAAGAACATTTTAATTCTGGAAATGATGGTAGTGTGCACTTGATTGCAATTGCCTTAGAAATTTGAAAGGGAGAGAAATGGTATAATGTGAGGAAAATGTACCTAAATATTGATGGTGAGTGGGGCATGGATGGTCTAGGACCACATAGATATAATCAGGTAAGTTTACATTTGTTCTTTCACCAATTAACCCTAAATTAAATTCAGTCCTACCTCCCAATTGCAAAGACAAATGGGTTAACTCAACTAATGGAAAAGTATGAGCTTTGGTGTTGAGAAGAACGATATACCAGATGGGGAAAGACCCACAGAAACTGGCAAATTTCAGGGTACCCTGACATGTCTATTCCCTTTCCTACCTGCCTGTAACTGACCAAACAGCACTATATCATCTTAGGGTTTTATTGAACAAGGTATAACTAAAAATAGCCCATTTATCAATGGAACTTTTACACTGTTAAATTTAGAATAGATGATAAGTTTCTAAGACAAGTATCTCAGAATTTTTCTCACTATGTAATGTGTCACCACTTATTTTCCAAAGGCCTTTTATAAAGGTAAAATATTGTGAACTATAACAAATGGGTAATCTGCCTGTGTCACAGACATTCTCACACATAAGACACCTATTTTGATCAACCTGCAAACATCTTTATAGAGAAGATTCTATCTTCTGAGCATATCTTTTTTTGGCTTCAGGTGGTATTCAATACTTCTGTTTTATGTGACTGTGATTGCCTACATGTTTATACTGTAGGTGCATATATTTGTACAGACATTAGGATTCCTTGAAATCAACATGATAGCTGCCTTTCGTTTTAAATTTTCACTCTTTTTATTACATTTAGTTGCACATAGCAGACTTTCAATAAATTTCGCTGCCAAGGTCAACATACATTTGATAGCTCCAATGTGTATTTTAGGTACACTTTTCCAAGTGGTTGACTAATGGGCAGATATTTATCTGTAGTCACAGGACTAATTTTTCTTATTTAGACAAATGATATGGACAAAATATTGAGAGGAGCAAAGAGAAATGATAAAGATGTAAAGAAATCAGGATGCTACTTATTTAAAAGTTAAAAATATTCTGTCACTCATCCAAAAGTTTTATTGATACTTTCAGTGAATCAACTGGGCTTTTAAATAACTTAATTGAACTGCTTGTCAAATGTCTTTTCTAAGGAACCTTCTAATCTCTTGGTTCTGGTGTGTGAGCCCTTGATTAGACCTACAGCACTTCACCAGATTTTCCCTCTGTATTCTGTTGATCCATTGGGTGGATATAAATGCAGAAAAAGTAGTAGGCCTTGAAAGTCATTCATGATTCAACAATACTTTTGTGGTACTCTAGTATTCTAATTCCTACTGAGATGGCACAGTCACAAGAATGCCAAACTTAATTGAAAGACTTATGTTCAAATTACAACTTGATTGGGGTAGCTAAATGGAGCAGTAGATAGAACACTGGACCTGGAATCAGGAGGATCTGAGTTCATATTCAATCTCAGACATTTGACACTTATTAGTTGTGTGTCACTTAACCCTGATTGCCTTTCTGAGAAAAAAATACAGCTTTGCTACTTGATCTGAGGAAAGTCATTTAAATTTCTGTAGTTAAATAAATTTTAATAATTCAAATAAATAAATTTATTATTTATTTATTATTTAATTTAATTGAAAGAAATAAATAAGTTTAAATAAATTTTTTAAAAAGCTATATTCAATGATCTGTAAATCCCATACAGCTAAAAAGCAATGATCCTTTGTTGTTCTGATAACTTGTTTGTGCTACTGCCACCAATATACCAGCTCCCAGCTTTTCCATTTTATGAACTTGTTTCTCAGTCTTGAGCTTTAATAATTCATGACTTCCATTGTATTACCAGTGGTTTGGGACCTAGACTCAATGAGTTCTTAAGTTTAGGTCATAAATTCTAGATTCTAGGAGAACCCTAACGGACTTGTTACAATATTTTTGGATCTCCTAATTATGGCCTAGGCTTCCTATCTACTGTCTTAGCCCATGTGTGGTCCCTGATTTGTAATAATTGTTTTCTGACTCAAATTCTGCCTTTCTGTCTTGTATTGTACTATGAAATGTTTTCATCTCCAGGTTGTGTTGTAGAGAAACTTTCACAAAACAGTCATTTGAACTTCTTGTATTTCATTTATAATCTCCAATTAATTGTTCAGTAAGTATGTAATGTATATGATTATTCTACATATCAGTTTCCAGCACCTAAATTTCATATAATCAGCATGGACAATGACAACTAGTTTTACTTAAATATTTGAAGGGAAATCATGACAGTTTCAGCCAGGGCTCCTGATTTTTAATGCTGGAGACTGACTGTGGAACTATTATTCCATTCAGGTCTGACCTCAACACCTTTGAAAGTCCCATGGCCTACCTCATATGACTGAATAATAGCTGTAAAGGCATAAAAGCATTCAAAATTAAAAGCATTAATATTTTATCTTCTGCCTCCTAGCTAAAACCTTTCTGCTACCACTGTGCATCATAAAGTCAAGCTGGTAAAGGTTGGGCAGGTGTAGGCATATTATTTGGTTCACTTATTTCCAATTAATTAGCTTTATGGTTCAAAAACCTAGTGATAATAGGCAAGCATGATAAATAGCTACCCATTAAACTATTTGGAATAGTATGAAAAATGACCTGCCCTGTTCCAGGTCTATTTTCATTTTATTTTTTAAGACATTTGCCCCCAATACCGTACTGTCTTCACAAGAGTGTATGTGTTAAAAAAAAAAAACTGAAAAAAATTAGATGAATATATGTCTCCAAGTTACATAAGCTATACTAATAGTGCATGTTGACAAAACAAGCACTTTATCCTATAATTTATGTTCAGAAACTGAAATCATTTTGAAAAACAATTCAAGATTGCAGTATATATTTCAGGAGTCAACCCACATACATAATAACGAAGGCATATAAAATTTTTGTGTTTAGTACTGTGCACTCCACTCTAGCCCCATGGAATTATAATAATGGTATAACAATTCATGAAAAGAAAATGCTTTTCTTTTAATTTGACTTCAGATAGAATTTATGAAATTATTTCATATGCAAGTGTAGAATCACAACATGACTTCTTGAATCAGTTTTTATTAAAATAGGAGCAAGTATTGCTCTTCCATGCAGAGGTCAAAAAATATCCTTATTTATTACAGGACTGGAAGAAAATAATTGCTGCAAAACAAAAATAAGCTGCATTTATTAATTCCAATAGGAGATAGATAGAGACTTTTAAATTTGGGAGTTGCATTTCATATCGCAGATTTTTTCTTCACTATAATCCTGTGAAGTAGGTAGTACAAATAATATTTTCCCCATTTGAAAAGTAGGGGAATTGAGTGCTACCTTCCTGACACCCTCTTTCTCCACAAAGGCCACCAGTTCAGAATGAAGGGCACTTCTAACTCATCAAGCTGCACCCTGCCCCTCTGTCCCCAATCTGTAGTAAATGGCCCACTCTACAGTACTATAAATCTCTGAGTGTAGCTGATCTGACTGATTGTAGAAGGAGTACCTCAAACATTTCTTACTAATTTATAAACATCCAGGCTTCAAGGCTCCCTCGCCACTTCTTTGACCATCAGAAAAGTTCAAGACCTAATATATTCCCTTCTTCCCCCTCTGACTTTCTCTGTTATTCCATTTCCAATTCTTTTTCAAGAATTCATATGAAAATCAAAATTATTATTATGACTATAAAAGGAATCACAATCTACTGTTCTGTAGCTCAATTCAGAATCTCAAAACATTTTTTTATATGTTTTCTGAGAACTATTTCAAATCTACATCTCTGATCCTATGTACATATATTTTCCCCAATAAACTATAAACTCCTTGAAGGTGAGTTCTACTGTTTTCAGTATCTAACAGATTGCTCTACACACAGTAGGTTTTGAAATAAATTCTTACTGAATTAAATAGAATATAATTGAAATTAGTGTCAGAGATGATATGACCCATGAATTGAAAGAAAGTGCTCTTATCTCAGGTCCAGCGTTCTTGTCAGGCTACATCATTGACACACAGTAATACTGATCATTTAGAGAGAAGTGTAATGCTTTTAGGGTTACGTAGAGTGGAACAGCACATGCGACTTTTGCCTTGATCCCTCTGGCCCTGCTTTCAAGAACAGTTGGGGTACACGATTTTTGACTATGGGAAAGGTGACTGGAAGCATAGAGTTTGGGTGAGAGTGCTGCTTACATAGCTAGACCTGGGCTTGAGTGGGAATAAGAGATGTCTGATGGGTAAGAGGCAAGAGGGTCAGGCTGTTCTGTAGAGAAGAGGTTGAGATCAAAGCCCAGGCTGTCAAACACAACCTCAAAAGAAGAGCTAGGGGCAAAGGGCTATGTGAGCATATTTTCAAAAAAAAGTCAGTGGAAGTTCAGAAGTCTCAGTCCAAAGCATTAACAAAATTGGTTTGGTAGAAGACTATGTCTGACCTTGACTTTTTGCTCCACTTGGGAATGATGATTAAAAAAAAAAAAAAAACCACCATGGCACAAGCATTCCAGCACATCTTGCCTCTGTTCTTAGATATGGACAGCATGACACAGCATTAAATAAAGTATGGATGGGAAGATGCACTGTGCAACATTCAACATTGCCTTAAAGAGTCATATGATTAGAATGCCTACTTGGTTGCAATAAGAATTAAATAGTTTTATAAGACAACTTCATTTTTTTCTGTAAGTATTTTCAGTGTCTAGTGAAGACATCTCTTGAGACAGCTAATATCTAAGACTGAAAATAGAAAACTGTGCAAAGAGGTTGTCTTGGTGTTTGTGTACTTAAAAACTATAAAGATCTTGGAAAGTCATACAAAGGATTATTAAAGGCAAGCTGTTTTCCTCTGCTTCCCAAATTTTTTATGTATTTATTTATTCATAGTTTTATTCTTTATTGTGTGTATACATATATACATACGCACATACAATTTAAAAAACTATATTTTAGCATAATTGATATCCTTTGTAATACTATGTATTTTGTTATATGCATTTAAAAACATTGTTCTAAGATGGATCTATAGCATGTTTCCAATTGCCAATTTGATGCTCTGCAACAACCAAAAAATTGATGAACTTCAGTATTAGGTTATTTTTTTGAAACTGAGACCTCAGTTAAAAATGAAAATATGTTGTGAATCTAATCCCAATTTCATGAACATTCAGCATTTAATTTCATGCTTTCTCCAACTTAGCACAATGCCTGTCACATAGTAGGTACTTAATAAATCTTAATTGATTGACAAGTACATTATAATTATAAAGTTAATAATAATGTTAAAATAATGATTATGAAGGAGAAGGAAGAAAAAGAAGAGGAAGATGAGGAGGGACAAGGAAAAGGAGAAATATAATGGTTTTCACTGTTTCTGATAGTCTCTTCACAAAGCACCTTGATAAGCAATACTTCCCGTGTCACCCTATGTATTTACTGCCCCTTTTATACTACAACAAACAATATTGCTTAATAATTCATAGACTAGTTTATACACTTGTACTTATTCCAAGTTAAGCCCCTGGAATTAACCTTTAATAATGGCTACAAATTGACTCCAAAAGGCTGGAAATAGAGATCAAGAAAGACTAATGAAAGTAACTGTTGACTTCTGCAGGTATTTGTGCTTTTACACGACCTTTTCTGTGACTCCTACAGAGAATTGCATAATAATAAAGATGGCAGCAATTAAAAAGTAGCAAGGAACTTCTGGGCTAATTTCAAATTAATGCAATAGGGGAATAGAAGTAGTTGATGATGGTGGTTAGTAGGGAAACACCAGTTGCTTTTCAAGAGCACATTGGTCACAGCAACCTACTCTACCTCTTAATACCTTAAAATCTTCTTAGAATGTAACTCTAAGAAGGCTTTGATATATAAAATAATTGGTAAGAAGTTTGACTTGATGGTCTAAGTAAAAGCAAGGCATTTCATTTGGACTTTCTGGAATAGCATAATAAGGTGTACTGTGTGAGTCAATCTCATCTATTAAATACATCCCTGGAGTTGGGAACATCTGGGTATTAATCCTTCCACTGATATGTAAGAGGCAACTAGGTGGTACAGATGATAAAGTACTGAATTTGGCATCAGGAAGATTTGAGGTAAAATCTGACCTCAGACACTTAACTAGCTATATTAGCCTGGCTATCACTTAGCATTTGGTTGACTCAGTTTCCTCTGTAAAATGCAGATGATAATTTGTTGTTCTTTGATCATTTCAGTTATGTCTCACTCTTCCTCACTTCATTTGAGGTTTTCTTGGCAAAGACACTGAAGTGATTCACCATTTCTTTCTTTAGCTCATTTTGCAAACAAAGAACAGAAGCAAATAAGGTTTGGTGTCTTCCCCAGGGTCAACCACTTCATAATGAATTTGGGTGCTGAGAACAACATGTGAAATGATGTGAGTCACCTAGTAAGTGTCTGAGGTCATATTTGAACTCATGAAGATGAATTTTCCTCATTCTGAGCCCAGTGCTCTGTACTACATAGATGCTCTATAGATATTAATAACACCTACCTAACATGGTCATTGTGAGGACAAAGGGAGATAATGTCTATAAAGCATTTTGTAAATGTTGAACTACTATATCAATTAATTATTTTTATTCTGATTATGATTATTTTTAATCTAACTGTTTGACTATGGAAAGTCATTTCTTCTTTCATTCATTCAATGGCTGTATGCAATGTTGCCTCATTTGCATGAATAGTGAATCTTTCTAAAGCATTGTTCCCTACTTGATGAAATAAAAGTACCAGACTTGTTCCTCTTATCTTTCACCTTCCTGAGGACAATAAAATCTCCTTTTCAGGATTTCTTCCAGTTCATCAATCATGTATCCTTTGAACATTTACACTATGTCTAGAACTCTGCCAAGATCTTCAAAAGAATTAAAAGAAGTATAACACCTTTCCCTCTCTTTTTGAAAAGTTTGTAATCTGAGGAGGAAAATAAAAAGGGTCACATATGTGAAACAATTAGTGTTATTAAACTTGGATTTTGTGATAAAATCACAAGTGCTTCAGCTTTTCATGGAAAAGATGGTTAAATGTGGCCTGGGAAAGGGAGGGGATATTTCATGGGGCAAGTTTGTATAAGGAAGAAAAGAGGTGTGTCCCTAAAATAAGTTGCATGCTGCTATAAGATGGGGAATGGTTAGAAAAATTCTCATTGAAGCACATGGCTACATTTCACCTGCCATTTTGTGCCAAACCACTTGTCGTGACATATTCACGAAACAGAGATAAAGAGTAGACAACCATTCTGATCATAATTATATTTAGGAAGATTACAGAGCTGCACTTGACTAAAACTGTTTTCTTGAATCATTTTCAGAACTGAAATGTTTTTTTTTTTCAATCTTTGTATTGAGACACTTCTAGAAGTGTCAATTGTTTTGAGACTGTCCTGTGGCATAAGCAAGGCTCTCTCAGGAGGACATAAGGGTTGTCCTGTTGACCTTTGCTTTTTACAACTGACCTCACAGTACCTTATTCCCCCACTGTAGGAGCAGCTGTCAATAGGTTAACCCTTGTTTGGGTTCCCAGTTTATGTCTAAAGAAAAGCCTGTGGGTAAACCAGAAACATCAAGGAAAACCACTTCATAATGAGTTTGGGTGCTGAGCATAACATACTAAATGGTGTGAGTTAATTCAATGCAAAGTTTTATTACAAGTAATAAGGAAGAGGAAGGGAGACAAAGAAGGGACCCAATATACAATTCAGATATACACTGTAATCGACCATAAATTATATAAGAGCAATGAGATAAATTACATAAGAGCAATCAATATAAGAGACACTGATTGATTCAGAGAAAGAAGGTGTTTCAGCAGGAAGGGGTACTTCTGCTGGAGGAGAGGGGTGCTTCAGTGGGAATGAATGCCTTTCCTGTTGGAGGGGAGGTTGTGATTTAAAGTCCCTTTCTGGCAGTGGGGTTCTTATGCAGTGATTTTGGAAGGCTTCTCTGGAGCTGGCTGAGATGCCTATCAGGGGTAAGTGCAAAATATCATTTTGAAGGTTTGTTAACAGGGAGAAACAAAATCAAGCTAGTGGTAGACAAATTACTATTAAGGGGAAACAGTGGTATTCATCTTCAAAAGCAATATTGTCAGTATTTTTCTATGAGTATGCTCTATAAACTTATAGCCTTTCTTAAGGGGAGACTATCATGATGCACTCCAAAACATCACATTTAATCTTATGACAATGGTTGTTATAAACTACAGCCTTCCTTAAAAGGAAACAGCCATGGTGGTGTTAAGACCACCAGGCCAAATCTCATAACATTGAAATATTATTTTTTTTCTCTAATCAAATTGCAAATAGATAGGAGTCAGAGTATGTATACAGGGTAAATTGGCATGCATTATAATGGAATGTGTCATTTTCAGGCATGATACCCATTCAAAGTCATATTTTGAAGAATGATCTAGTCAAACTCTCTGCCTGATTCATCATTATAGTCTGTGATGTTCATGGTTTTATAGTTTATCTCCGTTTAGATATTTCTAGTGATAGAAGCACTATGAATGGAATAAAGTACTGGATTTCACGTGGTAATTTGAACATAACTGCAGGAATTTTCATTAATGTTGATGAAGATGAACATTCAGATTATTATTATTTTCATTACTATTATGCTTATAATAATTGTTACATGACACTTCATGATTTATAATTTCTTCTACCATATTTGTATTAGATTTGGTATCAATTTTTTGGATTTTGGTTAAGTCTTCCAATGTCTTAGCAGTTTTTCTTGGATTTGTGTCTTCTAGAAATTTTGGAAGCATGTCTTCTATGCAATTTTCTGAGTCATTAATAAAAATGTCAAACACCACAATGGACAAAGTGCTGCAGCACTCCAGTTTAATAATAGAAATAGTTCACTTATGCATTACACTTTCTGGTTTGCAAATACTTTACTCACAACACCCCTATGAGAAAATTATTTCAAGTATTATTATCTCATTTTAGAGAGGATGAAAAAGAGAATCAGCTCTATTTAAATGATTTGCCCAAGGCCTAGTAATTAGCAAGTATGAGAATCAGGGATTCAAACCTAGTTGTATGCTAAGTTCAAGTTCTCCAATTTTCCATTCATTGCTTCCCTCTCTGCACAAGTCAATATTCTATTTGTTTGCCATCCAGGAATCCATACTCTTTAGGTTCATTTAGAACAATTCTGAATGTGCTTACCGTAATCTATCTTGCCTATATCTCTCCATCTTGTCCGCAAGGACATCATGTGCAACTTTGGCAGGCATTTTGGTGAAATTCAGATACATTGGTGTACAGTCCCGATCCCCTGATTTAGTATTTCAATAGATTTGTTTTTAAATAGAAAAAAATATAAATATTTCTTTGATGTGACATTCTTGGTGAAAAAGATTTGTATCATATTTTTAAACTTTGCCCCAAAATCTGTGAATCTAGGATTAGAATTTATTTGTTTTGTTTTTTCCCTCTATGTAAATATATTTTTGCTCCTTTTATGTCTTTCAATTTCAATTTCAGAAAGTATTTATTGAGTATATACAGTTTACCCCACTCTGTGCTTAGTAGAGGCAGTAAAGGCAGGCCTTGACTTCAAATAACTTGCATTACTGAGGAGACCCAGCTTATACACAGATGATCAGATTAGACATACATGCTCACATATATAAAATATAAAGTATTATTGGGGATTTCATATAAATGTGCTGAAGTTAGTATTCAAATAAATGCTTTCAATAGTCTTCCCAGAACCAGGTGTCTCACATTATAGCCTAAAATATGAAATCATTCTGACAGCCACAATCTCAGGTGATTTGATTTTTCTAGGAGGACAAATAGGCATCTCTAAAGTTCATAACATGGCCTATTTAATTTGGCAAATGGTGCAAAAAATGTGGCAAAAAGAATACTTGATTAAGGAATCAAGGTTTTAACTTTTCCTTCCCTATGAAGGAAGACTAAAGAACACATATTCATAGTGGCTTCTCTTTGCCCTGGAGGCACGTGAGTATTCCCTTTGCAGCTGTATTCAGCTCTGCTGCCTCTCAGTTCAGAGGAAGGATGTTGTGATTTAGTCCATAAAGAAGAGGGCTAGGGATAGGAAGAGTGGTGATCTAGGGGAAGTTGCTCAAGTACATAAAAATGTAGAAAATTTAAAAAGTAGATTCATCAGTTCTTTCACAATTCTTTCATTTGCTATGAGTCATTAGCTCTGCAAGCACTGACCATACAAAGATAAAAACACAGTCAGCCACCTCCCTCAAGAAGCTGCCATCTTTTTGGAGTTAACATATAAATACAAAATATCTATCTATCTATCTATCATCTATCTATCTATCTATCTATCTATCTATCTATCTATCTATCTATCTATGAAGTAAAAACAAAGAAATTTTAGGTTTGGGTGAGGGATAGCAAATTAGGCCAAGTGAAGGTATAGGAGGAGACCTTTGCACTGACCTTTGAAGGCAGCTATGGACCCTAAGATAGACTCTACTTGCATAACTCTGGTTACTTGATCCTCTCTATGCCTCATTTTCCTCATTTGTAAAAATTAAGTCATTGGATTTGATGTTATATAAAGTCCTTACCTCTGATGCTATAGAAAATAAAAAGGGAGTATATTCCAAGCATGGGGAAAAGCCTATGCAAAAGCATGGAGACAGAAGATAGAATGCTACATAAGAGGGACAGGAAGTAGGGAAATTTGTTTGTAATGTTTAGTATTTGAAAGGGAACTACATATAATGAACCAGGCAAGATTGTGTAGAATGCTCCATATGAGATATAATAAGAAAAATGCAAAGTAAAACTACTCTGAGGTTCTACTTCACATCCATTTTATTGACAGGGATGACAAAAGAGAAACTAGACAATTTAGGGTAGTGGGAAAGAATATGTTCACTAATGATGGGGTAGGGGCTCTGGAAACCCCCTTGAACTCTTCTTGAATCTTCCCATTTGATTTGGGGTTTGTCTGAGGCTATAAATCCCTTAATTAGCCTTTTATTATGTCTATACCCAATTCTCTGTTACCCTTAACCTAGCTCAAACCTTCATTGTCTTATTCCTCTGAATTGCCTCCAGCAACTTCCCATTCTTGATCCTATCTAAATCCTATTCTCTTGGTTCCCACATCAGTAGTGACTCCAACCTAGAAGACATTCCCATCAAGATCCTCCCTGCACCCTTCCCCTAATCACCAAAGACTCCTCTGCCAACCCTAGATCCCTCCCACGGTCTTTCTGAATATAAGATCCATTTCAGTTTCCATTAAGATGCTAAGATTTAATCTAGCCTGCTTGAATTAGTGATACAGATGCTCAAATTCCTTAGAGTCTAGCCAATATGGTGGATCTTTAACAAATCTTGTTTTCCTTTGGCTGAAAGAAGTCTTGTGTAGAATTCATTTGGGCAAGATTTGCATGTTACTATTTTGGGGTCCCAGCACCCCTAAACCTCAATACTAATGCCCCATAGCCATAAGTTCTGCTTCTGGCTCAATCAATCAATAAAGATTCATGGAAAACAAAACAAACAAACAAAGAAACTTACTTTGTGTTATAAAATGTGCTAAGTGATGTGTACAAGGACAAACTGAAACAGCTCTCAAAGAATCTGCATTCTATTGTCAGTACAGAAAATAATAAATCTATGAGTTTTTGCAGACTGTAGTTTGCTAACCCACTACTATTTTCATCTAGGCATCTTCTCTATATATAACTCAATACTGGGCACCAATTCACTTACACCAGTTGGGAAACACAACTTTTGAGGGGTCAACAATCTTTAATCACATATACCAACAGAGAAAATATAATCAGAGAAATAAAGACCTACAGGGCTTCTAACTGACTATAAGCAATATGTTGGTGGTGGTGTGTTTCTCCTTTGTTGCTGAAGAAGACCATGTAAACAGAGAAATCATGACAAGACTTGCACTTGACTTTGTTTTGAGTGATGGAGGGCTGTGCAACGTCATCAGTCTCACTTCTCCTTCAGAGCCATCTGGATCCAGTGACCAGATATTCATCAGGAGGACTGGAAATGACCCAGGATGCAAAGGGAGACCTTGGCCCCTTTAGGCCAAGGTCTATTCAAGTACTCACTTAGGGTGAGGTAATGCCCATTCAGTGAATAGGCCTGTTTAATAAGTAGTCAGGGGATGACCCCTTTAATGAGGCAAAAAATTGGTAAATCAGGCTGGGAGGGAAACAGCAAAAGTTAATATTGATACTCACTCTTAAGGGTCCAGTATATTTAAGGTTTTGGGAAAGGAAAGAGAAAGGAAGAGAAGGGAAGGAAAGGGAAGGGAAGGGAAGGAAAAGGAAGGGAAGGGAAGGGAAGGGAAGGGAAGGGAAGGGAAGGGAAGGGAAGGGAAGGGAGGGAAGGGAGAAATGTAGCCAGTAAACTCCAAGTTAAACCTCTAGCTTCTTCCCATCCTTGATCCTACCTAAAACTGTATTGTCTTAATTCTTCCATTTTATCTCCTGTTGCAAACAATACATATATCACAGATCAACAGACAGATCCAGCTGTATGACCATTGCATACATACATAGTTACCAGAGAGAGAAGTACCAACTTCTGGGTTTACAAAGCCTAAGAGCTCTTTAACAGCTACCCAGAGTCTCATCTGGCTCAAGAACCTTCTTCCAAAGAGTCGGCCCAAAATCTCACTTTAGAGTATATATATTTTTCAGAGCCAGGGCATGACCCTTCTGACCCAGTGCCTCATTAGAAATTTACAAAACAAATTTACAAAAACCTTCCTACAAAACAAGTCTTCCCTAATCAAGTTTCCCTCAATAGGCTCCACCTGAGGCTTATTAATGGACTGGGAAGACCTTTAAGTTATATATGCCCAAACTCTCTGGCTTTCATTGACTGGTCAGAAACTGGCCAGAAACCCTGAGGGCTTTCCTCTCCCTAATTGCTTTTATTTTACCTAGGTAAAAGAGGCCATCCTCTGCCTTATTTTTTATCTTATCTAACCTTAATAATTGAATGTGTATTGCTTTAGTCAAAATGAGAACTTGGAAAGACCTTAGCTTAAAGACCTTAGAAATGCACTGCATCCAGGGCCATCTTCAGTCATCTTGATCTATATCTTGTCAGTGGACCCAGATGGCTGAGAAGGTGAGGCACCCCCAACTCAAATTCAATTCACTTGCAATTCACCTGCAAATCACCTTTCTGATATCATAGTCCTCTTCAAAGGATGAGGAACAACAACTGAAAAGAGACTACACACATGGATGAAATCACCAATCCATTGAACTGAAAACCAAAAATTCAAAAGGTTCAATTCCAAAGAAAACTGCCTGGCATTGACTTTGATAATACAAAGACAACAAAGCACCATGATTAGCCATTGGTAAAGTGCCTTAATAAAAATTTCTACCTACTCATCCAAGATTTGAGAAAGAATTTAAAGATATCATATTTTGCTACCATCTATTTTCATATGAGTGCATTGCATTTGTTATAGTTCATCTAGTATACAGAAAGTAGAAATTTAAGGGAAAGTGACATGAAGCATGATGTAGAAATAATGTGACTGTGTTAAATCCAAAATAACATGATAAAAGAAATATCACAGAATCTTCTAATTGTTGTCATAAGTTGACAAGAAAATGTGTTCTCTTCAATTTGGAATTCAGTTCAATTATTGCATCCTCAGTATCCCAGAGTGATCAAAAATGCTTCTGTGAGACATTTTGTTTCCTTTTTCAAAGATGTCAGAATGAAGGATAGAGTCAACATCTTTTTAAATTGTTATGAGGTATTTGTAAGAGTCTTAATGAATACATAATGAGTATGTAGTCACATTAAAGTGATAACTGAGTGACAGCAAAACCTGTTTACAAAATGACATTACTTGGCGGTCTAGCTATTGAAGCAGACAGTTGGCTAGGCATATTTTTGACAGACTGTTACTTGAATCTAAGTCTGGATAAAAAAAAATACCCAAAGAACAGTAGTAAAGTTAAAGAAGCCTTATCCTGGTAATGTAAAATGTGAGGTTTAAAATTATAGTGAAATATCAGAACCTTAACTAGAAATAATTATGCTTCTCACCCATTGTTAAGTCAATGCCTTCTGAATTCCTGTGACTCTACTATTATTTCTACTCTGATTATCACCATTTGTACTCTGTTCTCTGCTCTGGACTTAAATACTTGGGAAGATATGGCTGTCACTCCTCTTCCTGCTGAGCTTGTCACCTGCCTTTAAGGACCATTCAGTTAATGATGTAGCTTCTTTATTCTTGGTGTTGTTACGGACTGATGACTTAGCCATGGAGCTGTAAGAGACAATGAGAGATTGTTTTGTCTAATCCGTGTTTTCAGGCAGATCTTCACTGGGGCAGTGAAGGTGGGGCAGTTGTTTGGAACTGTGATTTCATAGGGAACTCTAAGGGTGAAAAATCTTTCCCTTGAATCAAAGCAGTCAGTCATCTGAAACTTAAAATCTTGGAAAGCTGCCTAGAGAACTAAGAGGCTATGACTTCTTTATTGTCCATGTTTCATTGGCTGAATTGTCCAGTGGGCTGCACTGGCAAGGATGGAACCTGAGCAGACATGGTGGGGGGGTACTGAATCTCTGGCACCTGTGGCATTTTCCAGTGTTCACAACCCCAAAAAGCCAAGGACAAATTGGAAGAGCAGTGGAAAAGACCTGTCTGATCTGTGTGAGAGAGTAGAGTGGTCTGACACCAGGACTGTTTCAGGAACTCTAGGCCCACAGATTGTGGGGAGTTGCAACAGCTGACAGAATCCTCCCCCACACCACTGGAAGCAGAGAACTACCTTGTCAAGCAGCAAAAAAGTCAATAAATGGCTGGGGAAATGAGCAAAAACTGGAAAAAAGAATGAAAATACAGAATCTTACTTTGGTGATAAGGAAGATAAAAATGTACAAGCAGAAGGAGACAGCAAAGTCAGAGACCTAATATCCAAAGCCTCCAAGAAAAATATGAATTGATCCCAGGACATGGAAGAGCTCAAAACGATTTTAAAAATCAAGTAAGAGAATTCGAGAAAAAATTGGGAAGAGAAATGAAAGTGATGCAAGAAAATTATGAACAGTGAGTCAAGTGCTTAGTAAAGGGGGACCAAAAAATGCTGAAGAAAATAACACGTTAAAAATAGACTAACCCAAATGGCAAAAGAGATCCAACAAGCCAATGAGTAAAAGAATGTCTTAAAAAGCAGAACTGGCCAGATGGAAAAAGAAGTCCAGAAGCTTACTGAAGAAAATAATTCCTTAAAGATTAGAATGGTGCTAATGACTTTATGAAAAATCAAGAAATTATAAAACAAAGCCAAAAGTATGAAAAAGAAATGGCAGACAATGTGAAATATTTCATTTGAAAAACAACTGACATGAAAAATAGATCCAGAAGAGACAATTAAAAAATTATTGGACTACCTGAAAGCCATGATCAAAAAAAGAACCTAGATATCATAGGTTCTTATCATAGATATATCCTTTTAAAGAAATTATCAAGAAAATTGCCCCAATATTCTAGAACCAGAAGGTTAAATAGATATTGAAAGAATTCACTGAACACCTCCTGAAAAAGATCCCTAAAGGAAAACTCCTAGGAACATTGTAGCCAAGTCCCAGAGATCCCAGGTCAAGGAGAAAATATTAAAAGCAGCCAGAAAGAAATAATTTGAGTATTGGGGAAACACAGGATAATACAAAATCTAGCAGCTTCTACATTAAGGGATCACAGGGCTTGGAATATGGTGTCCCAGAGATTAAAGGAGTTAGGATTATAACCAAGAATACCTACCCAGCAATACTGAGTGTGATAGTTAGAGGGGAAAGTGGTCATTCAATGAAATAGAGGACTTTCAAGCATTATTGATGAAAAGACCAGAGTTGAATAGAAAATTTGACTTTCAAATAGAGGACTCAAGAGAAGTATGAAAAGGTAAAAAAGAAAGAGAAGCCATAAGGGACTTAACTAAAGTTGAACTGTTTACATTCCTATATGGAAGGATAATATTTGAAGCTCTTGATACTTTTCTCAATGTTAATGTAGTTGGAGGGATTATGTATATATACAGACAGTGGGCACATGGTGAGTTCAATATGAAAGGATAATATCTAAAAAGTAAAATTAAGGGGTAAAGAGGAATATACTGGGAGGAGAAAGGGAGAAATACAATGGGTTTAATTTATCTCTCACATAAAAGAAGCAATAAAAAGATTTTTCAATGGAGGGGAACAGTGGGGAAGTGAATGAAAAAGAGTGAACCTTACTCTCATTGGATTTGGCTTAAGGCAGAAATAATATACACATTCAATGTGATATGAACATCTGTCTTACACTACAGGAAAGTAGAGGATAAGGGGATAAGCAGGGGTGGGGTGGGGGATGATAGAAGAGAGGGTAAATGGGAGGGGGTAATTAGAAGAAAACACTTTTAAGGAGGGACAGGGTCAAAAGAGAGAATAGAAGAAATGGGGGTTCAGGATAAGATGGAAGAAAATATAATTAGTCTTTCACATCATGATTAATATGGAAGTGTTTTGCATAACTATGCGTGGATAACCTATATCAAATTGTATGTCTTCTCATTGGGGATGAATGGGGAGGAAGGAAGGAAGAGAAGTTTGACTCAAAGTTCAAAAACAAATGTTGAAAATTGTTTTCACATGCAACTGGGAGATAAGGTATAGAAGTCTGTCTTGCCCTACAAGAAAACAGAGGGGAAGGGGATGAGAGCAGGGAGAGGTGTGATAGAAGGGAGGGCAGATTGGGGAAGGGGTAATTGGAGTACATGATCTTTTGAGGCAGGTAGAGGGGAGAAAGGAGGAGAAAATTTGAAACTCAAAAGCTTGTGGAAGTGAATGTGGAAAACCAAAAATAAATTAATTAATTAAAAATGGAAAAAAAGATTGTTTTCCTCCACACCCATTATTTCCTCACTGGGGCTACTAAATGACAGAAGTGGAGCTAAAACCTAGGTCTACTTACTTACCCAGTAGTCTTCTTTCCAGCATTTCATGCTTATTTTTTTTTTACAGTTAATTTTATCTACTTTTTTTTTGTAAGTTAGCATTTATTTAAGTTGAATAATACATTATGGGGTAGAGGGGCATAAGGGAGACGGAATAAGAAAGGACACAGGGAGACTAGAGTCTTTCATCTTTGTCTGCTCTAGATGGGTTTGATCTTGATTTCTGAGCCTTGGTACAGGCATACAACAAAGCACATGATAAGAATTCTTTTATCACCTTTCTAACTTCTTGTACTTTGCTTCTAGTTTCTTTGAATTTTCATCCAACTTGTAAACTGTCTTTTCAGGAACTGCTACTTGCTCTTCTGTTAAATGGGTTTGATCCAGAAAAGGCTGAAGAGTTGCATATTTCTGACTTAATTACTTTAGGTTTTTACTTACATTTACTGCAATATCTTTCATTTCTAGATACTGCAAGCTACTCAGTTTGTTCATATTTCCAGAAGTTCATAGTCTTAACTGGTTCCTATTAACTCACTCTTCTGTCAGGTACACTGCCATTTTGGAGGACATGTCCTGGCACAGCCCCTTGATGTCTGCTTTGGGGGACTCTGAGGACTCTTTGGCCTTCTCCACCATGTCATTGTCTAGGCCAGGGAAGGGAGGAAGGAGAAAGTTTTGGGGGAGAGGTGGAGATGTGGGAGGAGAGGGAGGGGGGGGAAAAAGGAGGGAAGGGGAGAAGAAAGGGAAGAAAAGGAGATGGGCATAGATTCTGAGAGGGAGATAAGGGGAGGGGGTGAGAACTGTTACTGTTATCTACTGTTTTTAATCCCTCACATTTCTGTAGCAGTTTAGAGCTTGCAAAAGACCCTCTTTCCAATAATTGTATGAGGAAGAAGTGCAAATATCAGGACCACAGATCGAGAAGTGGGAGGGACATTCAATAATAGCTTGTCCAATCTATCTCATTTTACCGATGAGGAAAATGTTTTGCTTAAGAGGAGTGATGGCAAATGACATGTGGAACAAGACAAAGAGCACTGACTCTAGAACCAGGGCACCTAGATTCAAATTCTTTCTGTGCCACAATGGGGTAAGTCACCTTGTTTACTGAATCTTGTTTTGGTTTTTTTTTTATCCGCAAAAGCAAGGGAGGTGGGGTAAAAGTAGTTATCTTCTGAAGTCTTTTCCAGCTCTAGATCTCTGATCTTAAATAGAAGAAAGAGAATTTGAACCAAGACTGCGATGAAACCAGCTCATACCATTGTTGAATATTCAGTATAAGAATTTACATCTCAGAAATTAGCAAATAGTGAAAACCAGAATTAGATTTATTGTTTTGTTTATTGTCTAGACTCACAAAATAAAGGAAAAATGTAACAATTCAGGTCAAACTTAAAAGTGTCATACATACATTTTTTTCCCCAGAAAATAACATTTTAACATTTATAAGCACACTCCTGATTATATAACTCCAGATCTCAGGCTCTTTTCACTATTCCACACATCCTCTTTTCATTTCAATTCATTAAACATTAAGCTTTAAGTACTTACTATGTGCCATATATCATGTTAATATCAAAGATACAAGAAGAGAGAAAAAAGAGACAGTTCCTGTCCCCAAAGATAATACAATATAATGGAGGAAAACTACACACAGAGAGAAAGTGAAAAACTCGGTGGAGGGGGTGAGGAGTCCTACAGGAAGTCAAAGGTGCCATGGAAGTTGGACTTTAGGAGCATTTTCATGTTGTACTCTCCAATCAGAAGGGAGAGGTAACTGAGGGTGAGTTGAGAATGTATTGATTTCAATCAGAACTTGAATGAATCTACATGGTGAAGAGATTTAGGGAGATGGATTTATCTTGCTGCAGGACAAGTTGCTCCTTGGAATCTAGGTCAAGAAAAACTGGTCATGGAAAACGGAGTGCTCTTTGTACTGTGATGCAAGCACATTATGTAAGGTATGCTACTGCAGTTTGCTAATGCATTATAATTTCTATCCAGGCAGATTCTGTATATATAACTTCATATGATGTATCAATTCACTTATGCCTTAAAAAGGATGTTCCAAATTGGAGGGAAGTAAGGGAAGAGTGAAGGAAACAATATTATTTAATCCTACAACATAAAAACAATGGAGGATTTTCATATACAGTTCCTACCACTTTATCATTAAATCTTTGTGGTACAAAAATGTATTGATTAAAAATTTACCTCAATAAATCTTGAAGATCAGCTGTTGAAGTTAACCTGTTTAAAGCAACCATATTGAGTGTTAAACAAACTGTCCTTTTAAGTATATATAAATATACTTAATATATATATACACACACACACATACAGACATGTATATATACATATACATACATGTATATATGTATATGTTCTTTTCCAACTAGATTACTTTCTCTAAAGTATGGGGGTTTCAAGAACGAAATGAGGATAATGAATGCTATAATATTATATGTTTAGGTTGAATTATATGAAGTGGTTTGTAGGAAAAAATGAAAAGAAATATACTACTGAAAAAAAAGTAACCCTTTAAAACCTAATTTCAAGGACAAAAAAATAAAGTGAATGTAACAGTTTTCCCAGTATACTCAAAGCAGATTCTTGGATCTAAAACATAACTGAGGTTATATGAATAAAATATTCATTACTTTGGTTCCCACAGAAGGTAAAATATGTCTTCATTGAAATTACCAATGGTGAGCCATTGTTTTTTAAAAGCAACACTACAGTAGTAATTATTGCATATTCCTATAATTGACATAAATTACAATAAAATAAAATCTCACATCTATTTTTTTTAAATAGCAAGAGTATTTCATAGAATTTCAGTCATATTCTAGTTTTCAGTAACCCTCCTTTAGCCCATACTATGTCACTTTGCTTTGATTTCTCCTGTAAAATATGATGTGCTAACAATTTGGTTGCATTTACAGTTTTTTCTGGAAAACTATACATAAGTTTAAATAGAAATTCTCATTATAGCAGTGACTAGTCTGAGGTTCCAGAAGTAATGATACAGGGTTATTCCTTATCAGAAAATGAGAAAATAAAGGTTGTTCTCTAATCCTAAATAGAAATGATTAATGTGTCAAATGCTTCTCTTACTCTGGAGATGACAAGTATTTCTGGAGGGAATTGTTCAATATTTATTGGATCCACTGCAAATTTATGTTACCTTACCTTAACAGAGCTCTGAATGCTATATGGAAATTCCAAAGAAAACCACAAACAACACTAGTGCTTCCACAGCCATTTAAGGTCTGCAGAGTGTTTTAATATCTTACTATCTTGTTTGATCTTTGCAAAAGGTTTGTGAGACAGATACTTTTATAATCTCCCTTTTATAGATAGGGAATCTGAGGCTAAAAGGCTGTATTTTCACTATCATCACAAAGCTAGTAAGCAATCAAGGTAAGATTTGAACACAGACCTTTCTGATCCCAACCTCAGCACCCTATCTACCATACCACATCCAACCTTTCATTTCTAACTTACTGGTTATCACATTCTTCACCTTAGATGCTGCAGATCTTCCATTTTCTAGTCAAGCCATCAGTTTTACTTACTCTCAGCAGATGACTTCCAGGCATTCTTTATCATTCAACAGTTCTTTCCAACTTCAATAATGGCTTTATTATATTTATTTTTTTTCAGGGTGGGGGTAGGGTGGGGTGGGTATTTCTATCTTCATCTTTTTTTGACTAATCTGTGGTATTTGATATTATGGACAAAGTCCTTCGGTAAGATGCTTTCTTTTCTCTTAGTTCTGTGTTATTTCACTCTCCTTTTCCACTTGCTGTTCTGACTATTCCTTTCCTCTCTTTTCCTGCTTTCTCATGTTCTTCTTTGCCAAGCCTAGAGGCCTGTATTGGGCTACCCGAGTCTTTCTTACCTGTCCAGGTCTTCGGCTGGCCACGCCGGATGCACATATGAGAGAAAGGACGTTCCAGAGTCAAACAGGGGTTGAGCTTTATTACAGGGTTTCGGTTACAAGTGCAGGGGGTCTTCTTTCTTAGGACGAAGAGGGGGAGATTTCCTAAGAAGGCTAAGCTTAAGGGAATGGAAGTAGAAGTACAAGCGGGGAGAGAGGGGGAGGGGAGAGAGGAAAGAAAAGAAGCGGAGCCCTACTTTTCTCTTTGGCTCCACACGTGCTAAGAGCGCTTTTAGGCTTCCTCAATCCTACTTAATCTTCAGCCACACAGTTTGCATCTCAATACCATGCTGTTAGGTAACTAGGTGTGCTCCAATCCGGGACGACCTCGAGGGCAGGGAGACTCCACCCATCAGGTATCTCCGGGGGAGAGGCGGAAATACCCGAGCTAGCCGAGCTAGCTCGGTCTGACCTTCTCGAACCCCCGCTGTTCATGGAGGGCCTCGTAAGACTCTAAGATTTAGAAGTCCCACTTTTACCCGCCCGAGACTGTCCACACGGATTTGAGCTTCCAGTCCCAACATATCCCCTTCTTTGTTATGCGCGGAGCGCACCTGGCTCTAGAGCAAACAGTGGCTGGAGGCTGAGTGGATTAGGAAGGCCTTTAGCATATGAGTACCTTACAACAAGACTTCATTCACACAGAAATCTGCAGCTAGCACAACTGACAAAGGGAGGCATCAAATAAAACAAAGATGAAACTAAATGGCTGAGTTACAACAGGGGAAGTGCAATCAACTAAAATCCCAAAGCATATTTTAAGAGAAGCAGCTGGTGTAGGCGCCTTACACATCACCACTCCCTTAATCTTGCAAATGGATCTATACAGGTGGAAAATTGGTCACCTCCTCCCCACCCAAGTGTCCTGGGTTTGTGATATCAAAGTCCTCATTCAGCTGGCGAAAAAAGGATGCCTAGATGGGAAACTGTCAGCAGCAGTGTCTGCGGTTGTGATGAGGGCTGCTTCCTCTCTGGGCAGCAAGGTTAAAGCTGTCAGCAGCAGGCTCAGGTGGTGTATGATCCTTCTCCGGGGTCTCTGGGCTCTCCGGGGTCTCCGCCTCCTGCGTCTCCGTCGTCTCCGACCTCGGTTCCCACCTACGGATCCTTCTAATGGGAATCCACGCATTCCCTTTTCCTGTGGAGACACAAACATACCCTCGACCCCCTATTAGTATCTTAAAATGTCTCATAGCTGGAGTATTATGTGCGCTCCTTGAGACAGCTGTATCAAGCTCTGATTGTATTAGGCCTCTTGATCTTAGCTCTGATTGTATTAGGCCTCTTAATCTTAGCTCTGATTGTATTAGGCGACCTTTTCCCCTTCTTTGTTTAGCGAGGATCGCCTTTAAGGTAAAATTGATAAGAATGCATAGTGGCTCTTTACTTAGGTATAGCTGCTGCCAGGTGCTTACAAATGCTTCATTAACATCTGTAAGGAACCTGAACTTTACTGATTTTTTCTTTATAACAAACACAGAAGCATTCCAGGGTGCTAATTGCTCCTTAACCAGTATTTGTAATGCCTGGAGTTTTTCTGGAGTCAAGGCCCAAATCGGGGTGTCTGACTTCCAATTCAAGGGTGGGAACTCCAGTACAACAGCAATGGCCCTTACTAAAAATTTGATAGCTTCATCCCGAGGCGGCTCATAATGTCCCTGCCCCAGATGTTAAAACTAAGTCCTGGAATCACCAACGGCCATACGGTCCTTTGGCGATCCTCTGCCTCCCACTTTACTGGGTGCATTGTCTCTAAGGTATTTTGGCACCCTCCTATTCCCCACACTGGTCTCTGGCTTTCTTTGAGCTTCCAGTGCCTTAAGGGAAGGGCAATAGCTATGGGAAGCTGATCCTGGCCCCTCCCTGTACTTATTTCTTTCTGCCCAGGGGTAAGGCAGGCTCTGGCTAAGCTTTTCCAGTCATTAGGAGTCAGAACGAACTGACCGCTGAGAGTTTCAAGCATGGCTATAACAAAGGGTGAATTAGGGCCATGCTTGGTACAAGCCTCTTTAAGAGTCGCCACTCTCTTCCACTCTATAGGTATGTGGCTCCTCCGAACCCCACCGGGGACACTGGGGTCCGCTATTTCTAACACAGGAAATGTCCCTACATCTTCTCCATTCTCTATAGCCTTTCTTATTCCTTTTTCCAAACTGGACTGTGGCCCTGAACTGTCTGACCAATGGAGCAGGTTATAAGGAGGCGCGGAGGGAAGGCACGGCGTATTCTCCCCTGCCTCGCCTTTCCCATCCTCTAGATGGAGCTCCGAACCTATTTTTTCTCTACACTCCTTAACTTTCTGCTCGCCAGGGTTCTGCTCGCCAAGGTCCTCCCCTCCCCTCTCTCCGCTTCCACTCTTATTCCAATCCCGCCCTGGCCTCTCCGGCCCTTCCTTACAAAATTCTCGGAGGTCGTTTAACTCTATTGTGACCCCCGCCTCCCTGCATTCCCTGTGAAGTTTCTCAGCCCAGACCTCCTGTTCCTCTGGCTTTATTACTGGCAATTGATTCCTCATCCCTGCCCTTTTCCCAGGGGTTTGGGAAGCTTCTCTCCCCTTTCTCTCCTTCCGAATCTAGGATTCGGGACTCGCTTCTTTCACAGCCCCTTCCGGGTGTACCCCAAAAGCACCCAGGATTATCTACGCTCCCAATCCCTGTTGGGGCGCCAACTGCCAAGCCTAGAGGCCTGTATTGGGCTACCCGAGTCTTTCTTACCTCACCTCCCGAGGTCTTCGGCTGGCCACGCCGGATGCACATATGAGAGAAAGGACGTTCCAGAGTCAAACAGGGGTTGAGCTTTATTACAGGGTTTCGGTTACAAGTGCAGGGGCTCTTCTTTCTTAGGACGAAGAGGGGGAGATTTCCTAAGAAGGCTAAGCTTAAGGGAATGGAAGTAGAAGTACAAGCGGGGAGAGAGGGGGAGGGGAGAGAGGAAAGAAAAGAAGCGGAGCCCTACTTTTCTCTTTGGCTCCACACGTGCTAAGAGCGCTTTTAGGCTTCCTCAATCCTACTTAATCTTCAGCCACACAGTTTGCATCTCAATACCATGCTGTTAGGTAACTAGGTGTGCTCCAATCCGGGACGACCTCGAGGGCAGGGAGACTCCACCCATCAGGTATCTCCGGGGGAGAGGCGGAAATACCCGAGCTAGCCGAGCTAGCTCGGTCTGACCTTCTCGAACCCCCGCTGTTCATGGAGGGCCTCGTAAGACTCTAAGATTTAGAAGTCCCACTTTTACCCGCCCGAGACTGTCCACACGGATTTGAGCTTCCAGTCCCAACACTTCTTCTTCTTAAAACATGTACGCTCTTAAATTTTGCTTTTGGTTCTTATCTGTTCTTTGTTCGTACACTGTTGTTGTTATTGTTTTCATGTAATCTGACAGTTTTGGTCATTAACTTTATGGAGATAATTTTCAGATCTACATCAGTATACTCCTCTAAGGACCCATCACAACCACCCTTGTTCATTTTCCTGATGCTTCTTGGTTTCATTATAGTAATAACCTTTTTGCTGGTCTTTCTGCCCCTGGTTTATACCATCTCCAAGTTATATTTCATATAACTTGTGACATAATAACTTTCCTCAGGAGATAATGGTATCACTAAAATATTCACGTGGATTTGTTTTAATCAACTTTTATATTTTCTGCAATGATTCAAGTCGAAACATATCCATGCCTTTCTCTTCTATGTGAGTCATATCTAATACTTGTTCCAGTTTTACGGATGTTTGTAATAGCATGTCAATCTTGTGATGAAGACCTTCCTCACTTTCTCTTCATCTTGAAATGATGAATGAAGTACTCAAGTACATACCTGTCATCTCTTTTCTTTTCTACATGGCTAGATATTCATTTTCTCCTATTACAATGCCATTAATTATATTTTTTCTCCTTTTCCAAACCCCAGATGTTCTCGTTCATCTGTTACAGCCTACTCAAGCTATACATGCTTGCCTCTATATTTCTCTCTTCTGATAAACATTTTTAATTCTTTGGAGACCCTTGAGTTTCATGTTTCAAAACATATAACATCTGTCTATCTATCTATCTAACTATTGACTATGAAATAAAATACAAATTCCTGATTCTGTCATGTAAAATACTCAATATTCTCTTCCCAATCTTTCTGCCTATCTTCTTGACTTCTTCTTATACTTCTGGCCCTCATTTAATCCATATTAGAGATGAACTCGATTACTTTTCATCCTCTTTCATGTCCTTTCCCTTCCTCACATCTTTCCTCAAACATGGAATTTATTTCCCCATCCCACACCAAATTCCATGCCAGTTTAAATGTCTTCTTCCTTCCTTCAAGGTACAACCTGTGTGCCACCTCCTTCTTCTTTAATCCTTAATTCTTTTATCTAGACAAAAGGAATCTCCTTCCTTAAATTTCTCATAGCACTTTGCCTAGAAGCTAGGTGGCACAGTGGACTGAGTGCCAGGCCTAAAGTCAGGCTCATCTTCCTGACTTCAAATTTGGCTTCAGACACTTACTAGCTGTTTGACCTGACCAAGTCAATTAACTTTGGTGCCTCAGTTTTTCATTTGCAAAATGGGCTGAGGAAGGACATGACAAACTGCTCCAGCATCTTTACCAAGAAAATCCCAAATGAGGTTGTAAAGAGTTAGATATGTCTCAAAAGAGTGAACAGTAAAAATGTTGCCTAGAATCCTCCTTTGTACTTATCACACTATTCCTTGTAGCATTGTTATCTGCAATGTCTTTCCTTTTAAACTGCATGTTCTTTAAAATCAAAGTGTATGTTGTATATATCACTGGATTCACAGTGCGGGATACAATGCCTTTTACATAACTCAATGCTTAACAACTATGTAATTGACCTAACTGAAGTGTTATGTATAGAATGCCCCAGGTATTGGTCTTCTATATGTTATATTCATATTTTTATCAATGACTTGAAGCAAAATTGTGTTTCTAATATGGATGGCTTGCTTATCAAATGACATAAAATTGGTGGGATAGTACTAACATTGTATAGCAAAATTTAAAAAGATATAGACACATACAAATACATACATGCATACATATGTTTATACATATGTGTGTATGTATACATATATATATATAACTATCCATACATAAAATCTTGTGTTAAATTTATTTTTTTAAAAAAATGTGACAATATACACTTGCAGAGGCATGTATAAACATTTAACTTAAACTATGTAGGCATTTTAGCAGACTGAAAAAATATAACAATGTTTTGATTTGGCAGTTAATGATCATAAACTACATTAAGATAATTGTTAACACCCAGAAGAAATAAAATAAAATGTATTGCTTTTTCCTCTGACTGGATCTCATTTGGAGTACAGTATTAAATGCTGGAGGTCAAATTTTAGGGAAGACTATTTCAATTTGGAGTTCCTTCAGACGAGTATCCTAGGATGGTAAATGGCTGACCACCATGGCATATATAAGAACCATATTTTTAAATGGGAGAAGAGAAGATGTAGTGGGGTAAGACAATAAATAGTTTGTAAGAATTTCAATGATTATCATGTCAAAAGTGATTAGATTTTTCTAGCTTAGGACTAGAAGGCAGAAATAGGAGGAATAGGTAGAAGTTATAAAAAGGCAAAATTAAGCTAGATGAAAGGAATAATTCATTGTTTATCAGTTCTATTCATAAACAGAATTTACTTCACTGAAAGTTTTCAAACAGGGTCTGAATGACAACCTATTGGGATGTTGTTGATGCAATTATCGTTTAGGAAGAATTAGTCTACATGACTTCTGAGATCCTTTCCAACTCCAAATTTCTCTAATTCTATGAGTAATTTGACTCTAGTTGAGTTCTCTATGATTGTAGAACTAGAGCTGCTAGATGTACTTAACTCCTTCTTTTTATAGATGAGAAGCTGGAAGACCTCTGGTTCTCTTTAATCTTAATCTTATGAGGGCATACCTGATTTATCCTGTATATATCAATCCAGCATATGCTTATTTGCACATTTTCTCTCCTATCAAACTGTGAATTCTTTGAGAGCAGAGGTGTGTGTGTGTGTGTGTGTGTGTGTGTGTGTGTGTGTGTGTGTGTGTGTGTGTTTATTGTACTCCAGCACGCGGCACAAGTTCTATCAAGTAGTAGGTTGCTACTATATCCTTTCTGTTGACTTGACTTATACAAGTTCAGACAGGTAATACAGATCAAAAGCAGCATTTAAATCTGAGACCTCTAACTCAGGAGCCAATGCTGCCTCCATTTTTACCAAGTTGCCTCATATGGAACAATATCAAAATGAAAACAGGAAAAAAAAAATCACAGCTGTCAAAGAGATGAATAACAGAAAACACACCTACATCATTGTAAGGGTAATTTAAATTGGAACCTCTTTCTCCTATCCATTAATAGGCTCATTCAATCACTGAGAAGGCTAAGTCACATGTGGTGGGAGGAGATTGTTGAACAGGCAGAACAGAAAGGGTGGAGCAGAACCAGGAGGAAGTGAGTGAGAGTCAGGGCATAGGGGAGAGGACACAGGCAGGCCTAAGCACTGCAAAGCTTAGGCTTGTGTGTATTTACTTGTGAGAAGACCCTGCCTGAGCCTGGGGGTGGGGGGTGTTGGAGGAGGCTTGGGAAGGGCTTTGGCCCTGCAGTGACCCTGTTTATTAACTTCTTGGTCACCACGATGGATTTTGCTTTCTGGTTCTGAGATTTGACTTTCTGGCATCTGACTAAATGTTTTCCTTCTGCCTTCTGAATGGAGAGTCTTTTATATGTTGTGATTGAGAACTAAGCTGGCATGTTCATAGTCAACACCAGTGCTGTGAATATTGCCTTGGCCATGCAATCATTTGCAGCCCCACTATTTGGTGAGGGTGCCATTGGGACTATATATCTTTTACTCTCTCTTTGACAAATACCAACAAGCATTAGCATTTTCACACATAAAGGGGAAAAGGAAAAGAAGTTGCCACATGAACCCAAGGACCTCCATCATGTATGGTGTAGCCTTAAAAAATACAACTTTAACTAATATTACAAATCTGGCATATTGATTTCAGTTGCTCCACTTTCCCATGTTTCCCTATTTATTTCCTTTTGTTATCTCTAGTAGCTTTTAAAATGTTATCTTTTTTTTGTTCATTGCATATGTCATGACTGCATTCTCAATTCCCCTTTAATCATTAGCTCCTCCAAGGGGGTGCACACATTCCTTGTGACTACTAAGTATATTCTTGCAAAAGAAATTCACTTTACTATGACAGTGAACTAAAAGTGCATGTTTAGTTATGCATTCCTAGTCCATCACCTTTTTGTCAAGATCATACTTCATCATCAGTTCTCTAAAGTCCATGACAAGTCATTACATTGATTAGAGTTCTTGTTTTAGTAATTTCTTATCCTTTAAAATGTAATCAATTAATAAATTCTACTCTTGTTTGGTCACTTTGTTGTGATTTCCTCCCTTCTGTCCCTGATCAATAAAATTGATTGCCTTGTCAGTTCTGTCTCATTTTTCTTAATTTTTCCTGTTTTGAAGGGAAAATGTCAATAACTAATGTTGTAAAGTATCATCTGTTTTTAGACACAAACAAAAATTAGCAAAAAGTGACCAAATTTCTCTGTTCCAGAAGTAGAAGAGATTAATGCTGGTGAAAGCCTAATAGAAATAAAATGCATATAAATATAAAAGAGAATATCCTTGTGGTAGTCATAATTAGTTATAGTGACAGATACCCAAATGTTACCATATCTTTTCATTCAGGATAGCCTCTGAAGTTTTGTCAAGACGTGCTAAATAATAGATAAACTGGAAGACTAAGCGAAAAGATTGTATATAAATAGCTCTTCTGTTGTTATTTACATATCTTTTCCCCATGGTAAACAAGCAGTGAATTACTCTTTGTTGGAATAAATTTCCAGCTGTGTGCCTTTTAGGTCATTTCACTATTAAAGGTGTTAAATGAGTTGCTCTGAGTTTGGATGACATTTATTGTTTTTCAAATTGCATGAAATAAAGAAAAATAACAACATAATGCTTTGCTTAGTTGGTTAGATTGAAGGGATAGTCTTGAAAGCATAAGGTAAATGAAAGGATTACTTTATTGGCACATTTATGTTACAACTTTGGTAGTAGTTTCATGTATTATAAGAATACTTATCAATGACAGTAGCCTATTGCTTGTAAAACATTTCCTATGTTTTAAAGGAAAATAAGTAAATATAAATGTTTACCAACTACAGTTTCCCACTAGTCTTGAAAATGAGATGATTCTTTTTTAGTTTTGGAGCTTTATCAATGGAGAAAAAAAAATATTCCCAAGATCATTCTCCAAGTATTAATCAGTTAGTATAGAGATAAAATTTTCATGTATTCTGGTGTCCATACAATTAATAGATAGATCTATAAAACCAAAATCTGTGTAAGTCTCTGGATATAAATTTCATGCCTTTTGAGTTTTAATTGGAAGTATTAGTTTTTACCAATAAACTAGCCAAAGTTTCTCCCAGTCCCCAAAATTCAGAGACTAAAACCCCCCAGAAGACTTGGAATGGGCATAATATTTTTAATGAAGAGAACAAACATTCCATATTTTAACTTTTTTTGGTAAATTGTATTTTATTTTTTCCAAGTACATGTAAATATAGTTTTCAACATTCACTTTTTATAAGATTTTGAGTTTCAAATTTTTTTCTCCCTTCCTTCCACAATCACACAATTCCACATCCAATATGGCAAGCAATTGGATATAGGTTACACATGTACAAACATGTAAACATTTTTCCACATTAGCTATGTTGTAAAAGAAGAAACAGAACAAAAGGGAAAAACCACCCCAAAATAAGACAAAATGTGACAAAACAAAACAAAGTGAAAATAGTATTCTTTGATCTGCATTCTGACCCAATAGTTCTTTTTCTGGATGTGGATAGTATTTTCCATCATGAGTGTTTCGGTATTGTCTTGAATGGTTGTACTATTGAAAAGAAATGTCAATCATAGTTGATCATTGAACAATGTTTTCATTGTGTACAATGATCTCCAGATTCTGCTCACTTCACTCAGCATCATGAACATTGCATTTGAAGTCTCTCATCCTATTTGTGTAATTACAATTCTCAAATAGCCCAAAATATAAATTTCTGCGTGGAGGTAGCAGTATATTTAATCACAGCCACCAATTACTGATTATTGCTCTTGTAATCTGTATCTTTCTCTTCCTACCTGTGAGATCTCAGACAAGTTTTTAACCTCTATAATAATCATGTTCCTCATCTATAAGTGTGGGAATTGAATTGAATATCAGCTAAAATCTCTTCCAGTTTTAAATATATAATCTAAATAACCTATAACGATAACTGAACAGAGGTGGGACCTTTCCTGCACAAAAGAAGAAGCTGGGAAGTCATCTTTCAGAGATGCAATGACCTTGTTCCCTCAACACATCTATTCATGAATTATTCCTAATAACGGATGAGTTGTGTCCCCAGCTACATTATTCCTGAAACCAAAGTCAATTCTAAAGAACAGCCTCCAATGAATCATGTTTGGATGCAAAATTTTGCGTTGGTCTTTTCACTCCATTTCTTTCTCTAATATGAATTCTGATTGACCACAGAATCACTCATTTGGAAAACTACTGTATGCCAAGCATAAGAATCAAAATAGATAGGAGAACCTACTTATTTTTTTTTCTGTTCATATTGAGGAAAAATCCTATGAATCTAGAGAAATATTATCAATGCTCATAAATTCCAGAGGGTTAGGAGTGATTTTTTGGTATCTCAACAACTAGGACTCAAAAGAACAAACACATATTCTACAAAAATAACTCTTCCCTTTACCTTTGACTGGCATTTTTATTTGCATTTCTATAATCCAAGTTTGTTATGATATATTGACATATGGCATATGAGATTTCTTGGAGGTGACTCTCAGTGACTGCTAAGGAGCAAAGGGAACAATCTATATGCTTTTTCAATAGTACAAGCTAGAATTCAACATGAGGATTCACTTCACATGGATGGATTTTCTGAGCAGCATTAATCTAGGAATAACTTCTACTCAGTTCATAAACAATTATCAAGTGCCTTCTATGTACAAGACCTTAGGTTAAGTAATAACAATAGCGAACTTTTATATAGCAATTTCTACATCAGGCACTGTGTTCATTGTTATATTACAGTGTTACTTTATATATTATATATACACTGTTACAAGTGTTATATCATTTGATCTTCAAAGCACCAGTGGGAGGTACGTGTTATTATCTTTCATATTAACTGGGTTTGAACTCAGATCCTTCTGATGGGGGCCCAGGAAAGTATCCACTGCACCCATTAGCTGCCCAAGTGTTTGGTTTTGAAGAAAGGCAAAAGAAACTCTCTGATCTCAAGGAGTTCAACTTTCCAAGGATTATATACAAAGAAGATAAATATGAGAAAATTTGGAGATAATCAAGAGAAGACATAGCATTAAAGGAGATCAAGAAAGATTTTTTTTTTATAGAAAGGAAAATTTAACTGGGATTCAAAGGAAATCAGGGAATGCAGGAGGCAGATACGAGTAAGAAGAACACTTACAGGAATGATGGACAGCTAGTGAAAAAAACACAGAGGAAAGAGATAGAGTTGTGGAGACCAGTGTCACTGGACAGCAGAGTGCATTAAGCACAGATAAGCGTGCTTTTCCTGAAGACTGGAAAGGTAGGAGGGGACCAGCTTATGGAGGCTTTGAATGTCTTCATTGAAAGAATGATGCTGTCAGAACTTCACTTTACGAAAATAAATTTGACATTAGAATAGAGGATGGACAGTAGTGGGAAGGTTCTTGGGGCAGATAGTCCAACCAGCAGGCTATTAGAATTATTCAGATTCAATCCAGCAACTCCAAAGATAGTTTTAAACCTCAGTGACAAAGTCCTTTCATCTGGGTGAGAGAGGAGCTTGGTAGGGTCCCAGCCTTGGCCCCAGGGCAGTGGCAGTCACTGCAGCAGCAGCATCCACTTCAGGAGCTCTCTGCCTGCAGACCCTGGGGGAATCAAGCAGCTGATCTGGGTCTTAGACCTGAGTGGCTGCTTCAGAGGGGGAATCCTATTCACAATTCCAGGACAGACAAAAGTGCTTTTAGTTGCTCACAGACCAGAGTGCAGGCCAGGAGAGGAGTAAACATCTCTCCCTCGACTATGCTACTTGGGAAGAACTGAGGGCTTGGAATATGATATTCCAGAGATCAAAGGGGATAGGACTAAAACCAAGAATCACTTACTCAACAAAACTGAGTATAATACTTCAGGTGAAAAATGTTCATTCAATGAAATAGAGGACTTTCACGTATTCTTGAGAAAGGGAGAGGTAAAATGTAGTATATCATCTCACATAAAAGAGGGAAGAATGAGCTTTTGCAATGGAGGGGAAGATAAGGGAGATGAACAGGAATAAGGGAGCCTTACTCTCATGGGATTTGGCTTAAAGAGGAACTAATACATGCTCTACTGCATGTGGAAATCTATTTCACCCTACATGAAGACAGAGGGGAAGGAGTAGGAGAGGGAAGATAAAAGGGACAGCAAATTGGGGAAGGGAATAATCAGAGGCACACACTATTGTGGGAGGACAGCTCAAGGGAGAGAATGGAATAAATGGAGGGCAGGATAGGACAGAGGGAAATGTGGTTAGTCTTTTGGAACATAACTACTATGGAAGTGTTTTACATGGCTACACAAGTATAGCCTCTATTGAATTGCTTGCTTTGTCAATGAGGGTGGGTGAGGAGGGAAGAAGGGAGAAAACATGGAACTCAAAACTTTAATAATAAATGTTAAAAACTGTTTTCACATGCATCTAGAACATAAAATGTACAGGCAATGGGATATAGGAATCTATTTTTCCCTGTAGGAAAATAGATGGGCATGGGATGGAAGAAGAGGGTGGGGTAATAGAGGAGTGGAGAGACTGGAGGAAGAGGTAAAGAGAGTGTTCATGGTATCCTGGAGTGGGATGTGGGGAGAAATGGGGAGAAAGTTTGGAATTCAAATTCTTGTGAAAATGAATGTTGAGAAATGAAAAATAAATCAATTGTTCTTTAAAAAAATTGTTCAGGAGTAAGTTAAGTCCCTCGCTAGAGTGACATCAGTTTTTTTTGTTTGTTTGTTTGTTATTCATTCTTCATTTTTCAAGAAGTCCAATGACATTACAAGTTTTTGTCAAGGTGCACTCATCCTTGGAAGCTGCTAAATTTATGGTAAAGGAAATTATTGTAAGTGATTATGGGGGTAAGACTACTCTTGATAATATAGCTTTGGTTCATTTCTCAGGAGGATCAATGGGGTATCCATTCCCCAAACGAATATTTTTCTTGTTCGTGAATGTTTTACTGATACAGACAGTCTTAGGTCCTGGTCCCCCCTGACATGGCTGCCCCATTATTCCTATTCAGGTAAAATAGGGACATATGTGGCCTCTTATTCCCTCTCAGATCTCTTGCCAGACCCAATTCGTATTCCAGAAGCCCATAAACTTTTTTTCCTGACAATATTTTCTGTCATTATCAGCTATGGGTTTTTGCCCTACCATCTGGGAGCTTAATTCTCTTTTGTGATCAGGCATGTAAAAGTCCAAATCCAGTCCTAGAGAATGACCACTAATTAGAGGAAAGATAATTAGTTGGTTCATATCAGTATGCTTTTAATTTTTGATATTATTTTACTCATTGAGCAGGTCAAATCAACACTGAACAGAAATATTGAGTGGCAGTCATGGAACAATTTCTTTATTATGTCTACAATTAAGGAAGACCGTGCCCAGTTTTCTCTCACCTGTGATGGGTGCAATATACTTCATTATACTCCCATAGAGATGTTAGAAGGGTCTTTGACTGGAGCACACTTGTGTCTCCATTAACCACAGTGCATATTATGGAAAGGACCCTTCTTTGGTGCTTACTCTTAATAAGCTCATGTGTCATACTGAATCAAGAGGGCTGGGTGGAAAATATGGACCATGATCAGGGCCCTTTATGGATAGTGAAAATCCTTGGCAGTCAGGAAAGAGGACTACTCCATCTCATCTCCTTCACCAGACAATTAAAGATTAAGGACAGTACTTTAAGTTGGGAAGGGAATAAGTATTTAAATATCCCTGCTAAGAGTCAAATACTATGTTAAACATTTTACAAATATTTTCTCATTTGATTCCCACAACAACAATGTGAGGGAGAAGTTATTGTTATTCCCATTTTAATGTAGAGAAAACTTACCAACAGAAGGAAGACGCGTAGAACATTCTAAAATTCGTTTCTGGTGAGAACACTTCTCTCATCTGGTGATTCCATTGGATTTACTCATTCACCCACAAATCTCCCACTTTTTAGCAGAAGCCTGAGTAAACTTAACTTTGAAATGTATACTTGCAGCAATTAGCGTCTCTTGAGTTCTTGGGCCTTATGACCTCAGGAGCATATAATCCTTAACATATTTGTCAAACTAGAGTCACTGGTATATCTCCTACTTCAAAGTTTAGAAGAAAACCCCATTCTCTTTTTTTAACTTCTTTGCTTCTGGTTAATTGTAAACATTCAAAGTGCTGCTAACTAGCACCTGAGCATTAGTTTTTGGCTTGTCATTTATTTCTGGTAGAGATGAAGATTTATCTAAGGATATGATCTCACCATTTTGTTATCAAACATCCCCAGTACATGTTTTCCAGAAATTTTCAGAAGATTTGCTGGATTGACTGAATCCAGCAGTCAAACTGATTCTGGGAACTAGGAGAAATATGGAGGATCAATAATGTGTGCCTGCACATTCCAATTTGTGTTGTAGCTTTACTTGTGATGCAGGAGAGGCTCGTCCAACTCTTCTCCTTTATGAGTTTAAATGAATCTCCAACAAAGTTCTCTGTCTTTCTCCTGGAACTTCCCTCAGCACCTAGGAACTTAGTGATAGCCCCAGGCTATTTATACTTCCTTTCTAGGATCTCTGTACTTTGCTACCTTGCCCTATGTCCATCTTCCTTTTCCTCTCTTTTATGAATTGTTTCCCCCATCAGCTTTTAAGTTCCTTGTGGGGAAGGACTGTCTTTTTGCTTTGTATTTATATCTCTTACCTAGCACCTTGCCAAGCATACCGTAATGCTTGTTACCCTCTAGTCCATCAACCTACTATGGAGAAATGAGTGGCATATTTTTCCCGGGTTGTTTTTGTTTTTCCCCAATATGTTTATTAAAATGAATACAGAAGCACACAAAATAAAAGCTACATTGTCCTTGGATTGGTATCCCTTCCATACTTGGCTCTCATGGCTATCAGTTTTCATAGCTTTCAAAGGAACATATATGGATTTGATGAAGAGATTTCTTTCAGTATTCCTCATAGTTTTATGAGCTCCAGGATATCCTTATTTACATACTTGTGAATCACCTGTAGATGACAAATTTCCAGACTACTTCTATGGCATAGCTGTCTTGTGACACTCAAATGACTCAGGAACCTTTTGCTTGGAAGGTGGAATAATGAATTAGTTTTTATGAACAAGTCTACTGTGGATTGGATTTGTACCATAGTCTGACTAATTTCATACTTTCAGAGCTTAACCATCTACAGACAAGGGGTTCTTAAGCATTTTGTGTGTCATAGATCCTTTTGTCAGTCTGTTGAAACTTATAGGACATTTATCAGAATAATATCTTTAATTCATAAATACATAGGACTGCAAATGAACACATGTGTCTATATATACTTATATGTATACATATAACCTATACATGTATATAACATCTAAGATACATATACATACATATGTGTACACACATGCACTTATATACATGAAATATTTTTTTTCTCAACATGATCTGGGGGTTCATGGATATTAGGTTAAGAAACGCTGCTATAAAGGCGAGGAGTGGATTATGCATGGGAATAGACTTCAAAGTGGAATTGGAGTTATATAGACTGGTTGATTCATTTTTTGAATTGACAACTAGACTTTTTTTTCCTTGTCCCCAGTCAGGAGACACCAGAGTAAAGTGACAGCAGCACTAGTTTGAGAGTTTAAGCCTCTAGGTTCAAATTCTATCTGTAATTTTGTGTGCCTTGAATAGGACACATAGTCTCCACTGGTCTCAGTTTCTTCATTATGTGTAATATGGTGGTTATACTAGACAGATTCTGTGAAGGCAAATTAAGTAATCTTGCTACACAATGTATGAAGGTATATATTGCATATACATATTTATACATAACTTGTTGTTTGTTCTTTGTTTTCAGAGGATCAATGACATCATGGGTGATGTGTTGGCTTGTGCATGTATTGGATTAAAGTGAGGCAGAGTTGCACAAACTCATCAGCTTCACTCTCTGTTCATGAATCATCGAATTCCAGTGGCACAGCAAAAGTTAAGATAACTGGTGATGGCACAGAATGCAGTGGATCACCTTGACAACTTCAATGTCTGACCTAGCTCTAGCACTCCACAGTGCCTCCTTCAACCACTTTCAAGACTGTTGGAACAAATTATTATCTGTCTCTTCTTCTGGGGAAAGTCTTTATGTTTGATGTAGACATCCCCCTAATTTATTGACAGGTTTGAGGCTTGTTGATTACACTAAACCTGATTTAGCCCATCTGCTGAAACAGTTTACTGGACCGTGGCCACCACACATGCTACAGCTTCTTGGAGTCACAGGAGAGAGCTGGGTGGGAAGTGGACACCATAGTTGGATGAGCAGCCCTGAAAAGGCCTCAGCAAACCCTCACACCAGAATTGCTAACTCCCTTTGAACACTCCACGTATCCCATGTATATTTGTACGTAACTATATTGATAGTCAAGACCTTTCCCCTTGAATTATAGAAATAGATATAGAAATATATATAGCAATATAATTTTTATATTTATTTATTTTCTTTGCTGTAAGAATCTCTCTCACACCTAACTCCACCAAAATCTGTGCTACCATACAAATGTAGAATTCCAAAGGAAAGGGGTAATTCCTTTGATCAAAGAACCAATGTTTTCTCACTGAAGAAAATATCCCTAGGACATTTTCCTGAAAATTTTTCTGTAGCTTAGAGATCCAGTACTTTCTTGTACTCTTTTCTCTTTATCCTTTGTTTAAATACTTAATATAGTTTCAACTAATTTTCTTTTCTATATAGCTCTAGATCCATCAAATTTTCCACCTGGATCTAGTTTTGCATCATTTAGTATAACATGTAAAAACATTTTTATAATATTGTTCATTGACCTTGATAAGAAAAACAGGAAACATGTTTAGCCTATATCCCTCCTCCTATTTAAACAATGACAATGCTTAAAGATTCCAGTGTGTAGATATTAGCTAACATTATGCAGAGCTTTAACATTTTGGAGCATTTTGCACATTTTATTTTATCTCTATGAAATCCTGGTTGGTTTTCATGTCCATTAAACAGTTGAAAATTGAATCTGAGAGAGCCTAAGTGGGTTACTAGGGTCACACTGCTATTAAGTGAATGAATGAAGATTTTAACTCAAGGTTTTCTTAGTCCAGGTTCAACATTCTGAACTGTACTTCAAGCTGTCTGTCAGATGTCTGAGAGGGGAGGTAGTGGAGGAATCTATTTTACTTCCCCAACAATCACTGCACTAAACCCTGGGACTGACCAACATAATCAGAAATAAGAATTTTCTTGTACCAAAGAGAAAGCTGGAAAACCATTTTTGGAGCTACTGCACTGCAGCCAATTACATCCCACCCCCTACCCCCCCAAAATAGAAAAGAAACTGGAAATGTCTAGACTGGAAAAAGAATTTTCATGGAATGAATGATGGAAAGAAGTAAGGAAGAAAGGAGGGAAGGAAGGAAGGAAGAATGTAAGGAAGGATTTAAATTATGTTGATCTCAACTGAGGATTTGCAGATATGTAGCAACTTTTGTTTGCTTCCAACCATCCAGGCCTCAGCTGACATGCAACATCCTGGAATAATCTCAATTTTAACCATTTTTTTTTTAAATGTGGGCTTTCTTTCTCTACTTTTCCTTCCTTAATATTGGCTTTCATTTGTCTGGTATCACACATTTAGAGAGACATTTTTCATCCAACATAGGATTTGAAATAGGCAGAACTTCATCCTTTCTTCTGTTAAGTTTAAGGAAAAATCCTATGAATACAGAGAAATAGTCCTAGTTACAAGGGATAGTACCAAAGAGCCTTGAAGAATACATCGTAATCTTTTGGCTACTAGTTCCATGACTCACTTCCCCTCTAATTTAATCCCAGACTGACACTTCAGACTATGTGTGGCAATGGCTTAAAGATTTACTGAGCCAAAGAAAGTTTGAAATTTCTAGAGGTAGACAGACATTAAAGACCTTTACTACTTACTCCTATCAAACTTCCCCTCTCAGTGACAATTCTATTAGATTCCTCCAAAAGTGAATAGTGTTGAGCTCCTAAATGGGATTGTGGGAAACCAGAGAGACAGGGAATGAATGATTAAGAAAGGGGGTCAGATAAAATTTAGGCCAATGTTCCAGAGGAAATGAGTAAATATGCCATAAGTACAAGCAGAAATCCAGAAAAGAGTATGAGATTTCTAGAGTGGTGGAGAAGCCTAGTAAAAGAGACAAATGAACAAAAGGAGTGAAATATATAAATTATGGAAGAAGCTTGGAAATCTTAGCAAATTAGTGTAGACCCTAATGAAACATGGAGAAAACAGATCTCAAAAACTCAAAAATATTAAGGCAATTTAAAAAGAACAAAACTGGAAGTAAACATATCTACTATAAAAAAGACTGACCTAGAAAACAGAGCAAAAGAGTGTATAAGAATCTTTGGCCTAAAAAAAATGTAAAATAGAGCAACATATATTTTTAAAAATTTAATTTTAAATAAAAATTTTAAAAAATTATAAGAAAATTACTGAAAAATATTTGAAACAGATGACAAAGTGAAAAGTAGTAGAATCCACACATGACTCTCTAGAAAAAGAAGCCTCAAAATATTTTACTATATTTTTCTTTTTAATTTATGAAATAAAACAAACATTTCCATAGTATAGTGCAATAATAAGATGATTGTACATGAAACAGCACATTTGCTATGTGAAACTTACAATTCCTTTCAAATATATCATGTTATCATGTCAATTTCTTTCCCCACCACTCAAGAGATGGCCTCCATTAGATTCTCTCTCTCTCTCTCTCTCTCTCTCTCTCTCTCTCTCTGTCTGTCTATCTCCATATACTTATATATGTATGAAATTATTCTACACATAGTTCTACTTATCAGTTCTTTCTGTTTGCAGACAGTGATTTTCTTCACATGTCCTTTAGTTAATTTGGGTATTTATAATAGACAAAATAACTTATTTGCTTAAAGTCATTCTTAAAACAATATTACTGTTACTGTAAACAATGCTCAATTGGTTCTGCTTATTTTACTCTTCATTTATTTCATGCAATTTTGTTTTTCATTTTTTCCCCTAAAATCACTGGGTACAGGAGCTTTCATTTTTTTTAAATCAATCTTCAGTGTCTGGCACAGTTTCTGGCACACAGATAATTATTTTTTAAACTGAATTGAATTGATAGTGAATTCCTCTTCATTGAAAGTCTTTAAGCAGGACCTGGGAAGCCTTTTGTGTTTTGTGAAGGTTATTGTAGTGTGTTACTGTTAAAGTACTGGTTTGACAAGATTGCCTCTGAAGGCATTTCTACTCATTAAATTCTGTTTCTCTGAGTTTGCAAATATTATTCCTCTTGTATACTGCTTATGTTTGCTCTGACTAGTATTTATACCCACAGATTATATTTCTGTCTGCTGTTATGATAGTCCTGAGTGATATAAGGATTAGCTATTATTCTTGTTATGCCAAAGAGCTTCTAAGGACATGTATTGCATATACATATATATAGATGTGTTTGTGTATGCATATGTGTATATATGTATATTTATATGAATATAATACACATAAATGTATATGTATGTGTGCATATATATATATATACATATATGTACTGGATTTTATATTATTCTGTTGTAGAGCTTTTTGTAATTTCACATCCAAATGCACTGTCTACAATAATGCGAAAAACTCCATAAAAGCAATATTAGATGACAATGTAATGCACAGTGTAATTTCTGAATGTCAGTCAGGATAGAAATGTAAGCCTTTTAAAATGTCTCATTGACCTAAAGTCACCATTAGCAGAACTCTTCAGTACAACCCTTTGGAGCTGAAACTTCCTACAAAATGGTAATGTTATGAAATGTTTCTTGCAAGTATTACAGTTGAGAAATAGAGTGATTTAAAATATGCCTGTTTCTAAGGCTGGTTAAACCTACAGATTTTAATACACAAAAACCTCTGTGATTATTTTTATTGGAAAGAAATGCTTCTCTAAGAAATCCCTCCATGGATGCAGATAGTCATTACTAATTAGTTCTTATCCTAAGGATCACAGATTTTGAAAGGACTTCAGATACTCTCTAGCCTAGTCCCCTATTTATACAGGAAAAGAAACTTGAACTCAGAAAAATTAAGTGACTTACCCAAGGTCACAGAGATAATAAGTAGCAGAGGCAGAATTCAAAACCAAAACCCCTTAAATTTTCAAACTAGTCTTCTTTCTACCATGCTACAAAGATAACTTCTGGGGATTTGCCTTTGGAAGGTATTAAAAGTTTGATAATGACTTTCAGATTATTGACATGGTTACCACAGGGGATAATTTATTTTACTTTATTTGCAATACAAGGCTCAAGAAATACCTAACATTTGTGAATGACCTAGAGCAAACCCCTCAGTATTTATATAAAAACAAGTCTGAAAATATGTGGGCTATAGATGGACAATAGGCTATGTAATCTGTGTATATGATGAGAAGCCTTATTGTAGTCCAACAAATCGTGATCCGCATCAGTTCTCTCATAAGCAGTAGACTTGTTCTATAGTTAGGGCAAGTGGTCCACAATATCATTGGCCCAGACTCTCAGATTTCACTGTGAGTGTGGGTTAAGTGCTCCCTCTTAGCTTTGATTAGCCCATTAGGATTTAGATTATGATAACTGATGCACTGGATTCTTGGAGTTCTGTGAGTCCTGAAAAAAAACGGTAAGTATACCAAATAAGAATATGACCCAAAGCAATGTATCCTCCTTTGGGTACTTTAAATTCTTGTGGTCTCAAATGGATAGCATCTGTATAAAATCAAGAAAGGCATTTAATTTCTCTCAGAACCAGTTTCCTCCTCAATAAAATCAGGAAGCAATAGTAGATTTCTCCTGAAAATCTTTCCAGTTCTATATCTCTGATGATAGAATGGCAGTGGGTATTAAGTAATAGATATTAGATATGAATGAATATCTGCTCAAATTGCATTGCTGGAAAAGATTTTTGAGAGTCCCTTAGTCAACAAGAACATCGAATCAGTCAACACGTAAAGAAATTAATACAGTTTATTCATATGAAGGACAAATGCTGAAGTTGAAGTTTAAATACTTTGGTTGCAAAATAAGATAGGAATCATTGGAAAAGATTGATGTTGGGAAAGATTGAAGGAAAAGAAGGAGGAAATGGCAGAGGAGGAGATAGTGTCATGGAAGCAACAGACATGAGCTTGGAGATGCTTTAAGAGATAGTGGGGGATAGAAAAGCCTGGTGTGCTATGATTCACAGAGTCACAAAGAGTCAGACATGACTGGAAAACAACAACCAATGTCTGTTGACTCTAAATCCAATACACTTCATACCAGGACACTTTATGATTATAAATAAATGGCTTCAACCCTGTGCCTTATCATTGCTTCATCTGTAAATTGAAAAGTTTTGATTACATGAGATCTGAGGTCCTACCTTCTAGATCCGAAAGCCTATTGCCTCAAATATTTTGTTGTAATGTCAGTTATAGCAGTACACCCGAGGACTGCTGCTGTGAGTAATTTTAGGCATCTAATAGCACAGTATGATGAACTCTATCAGCAATAAACTAAACAGTATTCAATAGAGCAAAGCATAGTACTCATAACAACATCCTAAAGAAAACACATCATCTAATACATATATGTTGTTGTCGTTGTTGCTGTTGTTGTTGTGCTTGTACTTCATTCTTGAAGGGTACTATGACATCAAGAAGATGATATGACTTTCTGTTGACTTTCATTTGAGTGAGGGAGAGCTGTGCAAGGTCATCAACCTCACTTTCTTCTTCTAAGCCATCTGGATCAAGTGGTCTAATAGTCATCAGGATGGCTGGAGATGACCCAGGATGCATTGTGAGACCCTGGCTCTTTCAGGCTAACATCTTATAGTGTTCTCACTTGACTGAGATACACCTATTCAATGAATAGGTTTTTTAAGTAGTTGCTCAAGAGATGGCCCCTTCAATAAAAACAAACAAACAAACAAACAAACAAACTGTATCTCATAATACTCAGTATGTCATATGGCACATAACATTTGTCATTACATCTCCAAAATGAAAGGCTCCCTGGCTAAGGTGGAACAGGAAGAGGTGGAGCTCAAGCAGAGCTGAGAGGAAATTGGTCAAAGTCTGATCAGAGCTAAGAAGGATGAAGGCAAGCAGGCTACTGGCTACTGTGAGTGAAAGTGATTGCAATTTTAAGAAGACCTGCTTTTGATTTGTTTAATGGAACTAGTCTGTGGAAAGTCTAGGAGGGGAAGGCTTGAGGATAGTGTTGTTCTCCGCATTGTCATTGTGTATGGATTTTTGTTACTACAATTTAGCTTTCTGGAGCCTGAATAAGTATTTGGTTCTGTCTTCCATGTGGAAAATCTGCTGTATTCCACAATTCAGAATTGTGCCAGGATATTCATGACCGCAGTAGGATCTGTGAATATCGCATTGGTGCTAAAACTATCCACTCCTAGTTCACTGTAAGAACAATCTGCTTAATCAGTATCCTGTGTCTATTTAAAGTCCTCTCTCATCTTGACTGGAGACTGACTTCCAAACCCCAAGGGTCTTTCTCCATGGGCTGACAGCTCCCAACTCTTCCCTGGGTTTACACAGTCAACTCTTTGCTTCTTCTCCTTGTTTCACGTCACAGGCACTGTTAATTTTTTTTAAAATTTTATTATTATTTTATTTGTTTGCAGTGTTCGACAACTATTTCCATATATCTTAGATTTTTCCCCCTCCCTTTTCCTCCTTCCCCCCCCACTCCTCCCTCCCTCCTCCCTCCCTGACTTGGCACACATTGTTCTCCAGATTCTACACATACATTCCTATTAAATGCATTTTCACCTTAGTCATGTTAAACAGAAGAATTAATATGAAGGGGAGAAATCATAAAACAAACCAGAACATAATACAAAAGAAAATGATCTGCTACATTCTGTGATCGAATTCCATAGTTCTTTCTCTGCATGTGGAAAGTATTTTGCCTTAAAAGATCATAGGGAATTTTTAAGGCCTTATGTTGCAATGAAGTTCTAAGTCCACCAGAAAATATCTTTGTACACTGTGGTTATTGTTGTGCATAAAGTTCTCCTGATTCTGCTCCTATCACTCAGCTTCAACTCATGTAAGTCTTTCCAGGCCTCTCTGAATTCTTCCTATTCATCATAGCACAATAGTATTCCATTACATTCATATAACATAATTTATCCAGTCATTCCCCAATTGATGGGCATCCCCTTGGTTTCCACTTTTTGGACACCACAAAGAGTACTGCTATAAATGTTTTTGTATATGTGGGACCCTTGCCCATGTTTATGATCTCCTGGGGATACAGCCCTAGAAGGAGGACTGCTGGGACAAAGGTTGTGCATATTTTGCTAGCCCTTTGAGCATAATTCCAAATTGCTCTACAGAATGGTTGGATCAGTTCACAGCTCCACCAACAATGAATTAGTGTTCCAAATCTCCCACATCTTCTCCAACATTTATTATCATCTTGTTTTGTCATGTTAGCCAATCTGATAGGTATGATGTGGTGACTCAGAGTTGTTTTGATTTGTATCTCTGTAATCAATAGTGATTTAGAGCATTTTTTCTTATGACTATAGATAGCTTTGTTTTCTTCCTCTGAAAAATGCATATCCTTTGACCATTTATCAATTGGGGAATGACTTGTATTCTTGCAGATTTGACTTAGTTCTCTATATATTTTAGAAATGAGGCCTTTATAGCAGACGCTAGTTGCACAAATTCTTTCCCACTTGTCTGCTTCCCTCCTAATCTTGGTTTCATTGGGTTTCTTTGTGCAAAAACTTTTCAATTTAATGTAATCAAAATTATCCATTTTGCACTTCATAGTGCTTTCTATCTCTTATTTAGTCAAAAATTCTTTCCTTCTGTGCTGGGGATGGAAGCTCAATTCCATATGGACAGTCTCAGGCGGGTAAAGGTGGGAACTTCTAAATCTTAGAGTTCTCACGAGGCCCCCCAGGAAACGACTGGGAATCGAGGTGAACCGAGCTATATCGTGTATTTCCGCCTCTTCCCGTGAGAAACGTGATGGGAGAGAGCTCTCCCCACCCTCGAGATTGTCCCGGATCTGGGCACACCTATTATTATCTAACAGCACGGTATTCAGGTGCAAACTATGCGGCTGGAGAGCTTAATTAGGATAAGGAAAACCTGAAAGCGCTCTTAGCGCGGGAGGGGCGCGGACAGGACAGAAGGCTCCACTTTTCCTCTCTCCGCTCTTCCCTCCCCCTCTCTCCCCACTTACACTTCTACTTCCAATCTCTTATTGTAAGATCTTTGCCTCCTTGGGAGATCTTTCTCTCTCCCTCCTAAGGAAGAATTCCTCCTGCACTTGTAACCAGAACCCTGAAATAAAGCTCAACCCTTGTTCGACTCTGAGAGGTCTCTTCCCTCATACGAGTATCCGGTTTGGCCAGCCGAAGACCTCCGATAGAGGTAAGGTAAGACTCGGGTAGCCCACAGGCCTCTAGGCCTGGCACTTCTGCATAAATGTGATAAATACACTATTCCATGCTCTACTAATTTGTTTATAGTATCAGTCTTTATACCCAGATCATGTATTCATTTGGACTTTATTCTTGTGTATGGTGTCAGACATTGGTCTATGCCTAGTTTCTGTCATACTGTTATCCAGTTTTCACAGCAATTTTTGTAGACCAGTAAGTTCTTATCCCAGTAATTGTGGTCCATGTGTTTTTCAAATAGTAAATTGCTCTCTTCATTGACTACTCTGTCTTGGGTACCTAACATATTCCACTGGTCTCCTCTTCTGTTTCTTAACCAGTACCAAATGGTTTTGATAACTGCTGCTTTACAATAAAATCTGAGTTCTGATAGAGGTAGGCCGCCTTCCCTAACATTTCTTTTCATTAGTTTCCTTGATATTCTGGACGTTTTATTATTGCAGATGATTTTGATATTATTTTTTCTACCTCTAGAAAATAATTATCTGATAGATTGATTTGTATGGCACTGAATAAGTAAATTAATTTAGGTGGAACTGTCATTTTTATTATATTGGCTTAGTCCACCCATGAGCAACTGTTGTTTTTCCACTTATTTAGATCTGACTTTATTTATGTGAAAAGTGCTTTGTAATTGTGTTCACATATTCCCTGGGCTTGTTTAGGCAGGTAGACTCCCAAATATTTTATGGTGTCTACCCTAGCTTTAAATGGGATTTCTCTTTCTTTCTATTACTATTGGGCTTTGTTAGTAATGTGTAGAAAAGCAGAAGATTTTTGTGGGTTTATTTTGTAACCTGCAACTTTGCCAAAGTTGTTTATTATTTAAGCAGTTTTTTACTTGATTCTCTGGGATTCTCTAAGTATATCATCATATCATCTGCAAAGAGTGATAACTTAGTTTCTTCTTTTCCTTTTCTAATTCCTTCAATTTTTTTCTTCTCTTATTGCTACAGCTAAAATGTCTAGGCCCATACTGAATAATAGTGGTGATAATGGACATCCTTGTTTCACCCTGATCTTATCAGAAATGCATCTAACTCATCCCCATTGCATACAATGTTTGCTAAAGGTTTTAGGTAGATACTGCTTATTACTTTATGGAATATTCCATTTATTCCTATGTTCTCCAGTGTTTTCAATAGGAATGGGTTTTGTATTTTGTCAAAAGCTTTTTCTGCATCTTTTGAGATAATCTTGTGGTGTCTGTTAGTTTTGTTGTTGATATGATCAATAATGCTAATAGTTTTTCCAAATATCGAACTAGACATTCATTCCAGTTTAAATCCTATGTGATCATAATGTATTATCCCTGTGATTAGTTGCTTCATTCTTTTTGCTAAAATCTTATTTAAAATTTTTGTATCTATATTTATTAGAGAAATTAGTCTACAATTTCTTTCTCTGTTTTGCCTCTTCCTGATTTAGATAGCAAAACCATATTTGTACCAAAAAAAGAATTTGGGAGGACTCCTTCCCAATTTTCAAAAATAGTCTGTATAGTATTGGAGTTAACTGTTATTTAAATGTTTGATAGAATTGACTTATGAATTCATCCAGCCCTGGAGATTTTTTCTTAGGGAATTCATTGATGGCTTTTTCTGAGATGGGGTTATTTAAGTATTCAACTTCCTCTTCTGTTAGTCTGGGCAATTTGTATCTTTTAAAATAATCATCCATCTCATTTAGATTGTGGAATTGATGGGCATATAGTTGGGCAAAGTAATTCTTATTATTTTTTAATTTCATCCTTATTGGAGGTCAGCTCACCTTTTTCATTTTTGCTATTGGTAATTTGGTTTTCTTCTTTCTTTTTTTCATCAAAGTGACCAAAGGTTTATCAATTTAATTGGTTTTATCATAAAACCAATTCCTGGTTTTATTTATTAGTTCAATAGTTTTCTTAATTTCATTTTTGTTAATCTCTCCTTTGGTTTTCAGTATTTCTAACTTGGCATTTACTTGAAGATTTTCAATTTGTTCTCTTTCGAGCTTTTTCAGCTGCATGTCCAATTTATTTATCTTCTCTTTCTCTATTTTATTCATGTAGGCACTCAAAGATATTAAACTTCTAAGAACTGCTTTAGTAATACCTCCTAAAATTTGATAAGTTGTCTCATTTTTGTCATTCTCTTGAATGAAGTTGTTGATTGTTTCTACAATTTATTGTTTAACCCACTAATTCTTTAGGATTAGATTGTTCACTTTCCAATGAGTTTTTGGTTTATGTTTCCAATGTCTTTGATTACATATAAGTTTTATTGTGTTATGGTCTGAGCAGGAAGCATTGACTATCTCTAAATTTCTGCACTGTGTTGGGAGGTTTTAAAGGCCTACTACATGGTCAAATTTTGTATACATGCCACAAACTGCTGAGAAAAATGTGCATTCCTTTTTATTCCCATTCAGTTTTCTCCAGAAATCTATCACCCAGAGTTCTATTCACCTCCTTAACTTCTTTCTTGTCTTTTTTGAGGTTAGATTTGTCAAGTTCACAGAAGGGAAGGTTGAGGTCCCCCACTATTATACTTTTGCTGTATATTTCTTCCTGTAACTCCCTTAACTTCTCTTCTAAGAATTTGGATGCTATACGACTTGCAGCATATATGTTTAGTAATGAAAATGCTTCATTTCATATGGTGCCTTTTAGCAAGATATAGTTTCGTTCCTTGTCTCTTTTGATTAGATTTATTTCTGCTTTTGCTTTATCTGAGATTAGGGTGGCTACCCCTGCTTTTTTACATCAACTGAAGCACAGTAAATTCTGCTGCACCCTTTTACCTTTACCCTATGCGTATCTCCCCTTTTCAAATGTGTTTCTTGTAAACAACATATCGTTGGATTATGGTTTTAATCCATTCTGCTATCCATCTCTGTTTTCTGGAAGAGTTCATCCCATTCACATTCACAGTTATGATTACAGGATTACAGTTTGTTTCTTTCCCTCCATCCCTTTTCCCTTTGTTTGTGCTTTTAGTTCTTCCTTCTCCCTTCCCCTCCCCCAAAAAGTTTTAATTTTTGACCACCACCTCCTACAGTCTTCCCTCCCTTCTTTCAATCCCACTTCCTTTTAATCCCCTTTTCCCTTACTGCTTCTTCTCTCCCTTTTAGCCTTCCCTCCCATTTCTTTCCCTCTTCCTCTCTTATTGCCTAGAGAGCTAGTTGTATTTCTGTTCTTAACTGAGTTTTTTACACTCTCCTTGAATCTGGTCAGATGAGAGTACCTCTCAAACAATACTCATCTCCCTCCCCTCTTTCCTTCTACTGTAATATATTTTTGTGCCTCTTCTTGTGATCAAATTTATTTTTTTCTGCCTCCTCCTTTTCAAAGCTCCCATTACAATTCCTTTGCATCGTTAAATCACATTTGTTATCATCATACCATTAAATTTATACCCACTCCCTCTATCTATGTATATCCCTTTTACATTTCATTTTATGTGCATATACTTGCCTGAAAAATTATTCTCAACTTTGCTGGGTAAATAATCTTTGATTGAAGTCTCAGCTCCTTTGCCTTATATAATATCGTATTACAATTCCTTCAGTCTTTTAATATAGAAGCTACAAGGTCCTGTGTGATCCTGACTGTAGCTCCTCAAAATCTGAATTCTTTCTTTCTGGCTGCTTGCAGCATTTTCTCCTTCACTTGATAGTTCTGGAATTTGGCAACGGTATTGCTTGGTGTTTTTAGTTTGCCTTCCTTTTCAAGAGGTGAACAGTGGATTTTTTTGATGACCATTTTGCCCTCTGGATCTAGGAATTCTGGGCAATTTTCCTTGATGAGTTCTTGGATGATATTGTCCAGGGTGTTTTTTTCATCATGGCTGTCTGGTAGACCAATAATCCTTAGATTTTCTCTCCTTGATCTATTTTCCAGGTCAGTTATTTTTCCAATTAGATATTTTACATTTTCTTCCATCTTTTCATTCTTTGGTTTCTGTTTGTCTGATTCTTGATGTCTCATATATTCATTAGCTTCTACTTGCCAGATTCTATTTTTTATCAAATTGTTTTCTTCAGTTAACTTTTGCATCTCCTTTTCCATCTGTCCAATTGTTCCTTTAAAGTAATTATTTTCACCAGTTAGATTTTGTACTTCCTTTTCCATTTGTCCAATTTTCCTTTTTTAAGGAGATGTTCCATTCAGTGAATTCTTTTTTTTCATATTTTTGAAGTCATTGGCTAGTTTTTCTTCTATTTATCTAATTTTGTTTTTAAAATCCTTCCAGAGCTCTTCCAAGAAGGCTTTTTGTCCTTCTGATCAGTTAATATTCCCTTCTGAAGTTTTAGATGGGAGTACAGTCTCAATGCTGACCTCTTTGGTATTTGTGTTTTGGTCCTTGTTCCCATGGAAAGATTCTATGGTCTTTTTTTTTTCTGCTTTGTTTTTTACTCATGATAATAACCCTTTTCCTACCTTTTAAGGTAGATCTCTGCATTTGTGGCACAGGGAGCTTTGTCTCACACTTCTTGTGCCTAAAACTTGAGGCTTTGTGTGTTGTGGCCTCTGGTTCTTTCAGCTAGAAATTAAATGCTGCAGCTTACCTGGTGCTGAGCTGGCTGGTGTTTGAAAGCAGAAGCTGGTTAGGTCTTTTCCCGTTTCCCTGCAGTTACCCTGGAGGTAACTTGTTAAGTGTGGAGGAGGGGTGGTATGGATGACAGAGGCCCTTCTCCTGAGCTAGAGCATGGGCAAACTCAGCTTTCTGCGCTAGTGTCTTCCCAATGACACTGGGGTGCTAAGACATGCCTGCAGTCCTGGTGTTGGCAGTTACTGGTTTCACCAGCCTGGGGTTCAGGATCTTCACCTGATTTGTTGAGGTAGCACTGTCTGGGACAGTTCTGATACTACACTGGTCACCTTTGGTCACAGCAAGAGGAACCTTCCTTAGCGATCTTTCTAGCCTCCCAGGTTGAGAGTCTGTTTACCCCTTTTGCTGCTTCCACTGTTCCAGGGTTTTGTCTGGGGACACAATCTCTGGGTTAGTGAAGGTCAACAAGGGGAGGGAGACAGCCAGTATTGATCATTCTGCCATCTTGGCTCCTAGAACCTGAAATCACAGGGATTGTTTCATTCCAAACTCTTCTTACTTCTGCCTGACAGCAGGCTTCAGGGTCTTCTGTTTGCAGCTTCTGTTTCTAGGGAAGCAAAGTTTACTAGGGCTGTAAGAATATTTATAAACATTACCAGTGCCATCATCTCAATTCATGTGTAAAGACCAACAGACTGTCTGATAAATTAACACAGACAAACAGAAGGGACTTCTGCCTGAGAAATCAACACAGATCAGTAGACAGGGCTTCTGCCTGAGAAATTAACACAGACCATCCCACAAGCAAGTTCCCCTAGCCTGCTCACCCTCACATCACTCTCTCTCTCTCTCTCTCTCTCTCTCTCTCTCTCTCTCTCTCTCTCTCTCTCTCTCCAGGCAATACAGTATATATACTGTTTCAAATTAAACACTCTTGATTGATTCAATCAAACACAAGACTTAATCAAAGGCCCACGACTGGCTAAAGCTCAATCCAGAAAAACAGTCAGAAATCCTAATTTGCTTCCTGCTACATTTGGGTAATACAAATTCACATACCTATATCAAGTCAGTATAATAAGTATTTATTTACATTGTGTGTGTGTTCATCCTTTGTTGCCAAAGAAGACCATGGCATCAGAGAAATAATGACATGACTTGCACTTGATTTTGTTTTGAGTGAGGAAGGGCTGTGCAGATCACCAGCCTCACTTGTTCTCCAGAGCCGTCTGAATCCAGTGACCAAATATTCATCAGGATGACTGGAGATGACCCAGGATGAGGTAATGGGTTAAATGACTTGCCCAAGGTCACACAGCTAATAAGAGTCAAGTGTCTGAGGTGAGATCTGAACTCAGGTCCTCCTGACTCCTCCCCTGGTGCTCTATCCACTGTACCATCTAGCTGCCTATTTACATTATTTTGCTTATTAAGTGGCATACTAAACCAGTAAAATATCAACAAAATTCCACATGCTGTAGATTGCTTAACCTGAATAAATAATTGTTTGGAAACATTGAAAAATTAGCCAAAGAGAAAACAAGAATTCAAGAGAAATTCTCCATCAGTTTTACACCTATGACTTTCAGTTATGTTATGGATCATGTCTTTTATGCTGCTTCTTCTTTCCAAGACATCCTTTGGCAATAAGCTACAACCCACTGATTAATTTGTGAGAAGTTACTAGTGTGAGTAGATACTTCCTGAGTAGATTGTTTTTATATGTATGATCAGACTGGACATGTGGCACACTCCTATAGTCCTTCCACTGGGGATGGTGAGATTGGTGAACTGCTTGAATTTGAGAGTTCTAAGCTTGAAGGGCTATGTCCATCAGGCATCCACACTAAGACTGGAACCCAGATAGTGATCCCCTGGGATTATAGGGTCACAAAACAGGGAAGAACAAGCTCAGGTTTAAACAGAGGAAATCAACATGCCTATGGTGATCAGTAGAAGGGTTGGGTATAGTTATGAATACCTATTGCACTTCTATCTTATGTAAGAGAGAGAGCCAGTCTCATCTTTTTATTTATTTATGTATTTGCTTATTTGTGCATTAATTAATTAATTTGTTTCTTTGTTCATTCATTTGTTTATCCATTCATCTATCTATCTATCTATCTATCTATCTATCTATCTATCTATCTATCTATCTATCTATCTATCTATCTATCTATCTATCTATTATATGGATAACCAGGGAATCAAATGGACCAATCATATGAAAAAAGGAGGAACATAACTCCAAGTACTATTTTGGTATTCCTGACATATTTAAAGAAGCAGAAAGGCTGTAATGCTTTGTCTACATAGTACTGATTGAAAGACAAGGACAAGAAATTCACAGTATAAGATGCTATGAATGGGCTGTGATCAGTACTCTTAGATTACTGTGGTATCTCGAAACTTCATGCACATTCTATCACTTGACCCTATTGTCCTGTTTTACAGATGAGGAAGATGGAGGCTAACAGTTTCAGTGACTTGCCAATCTATATCAGAGACAAGATCTACTAATTCCCAGTCCACTGCTCTACCCACTTAATCATGTTGCCTTTTAAAATGAAGTTTTTGGCCCGGTGTAATGAATATGGAATCTTGAATGTGTTCAGATCTCACTTCTGAAAACGAATGCATTTGTGACTTTGGGTAAGTCATTCAATTTCAATAGACCTTGGTAACCTCATTTCTAAAATGAATGTGTTGGACTAAAGAGCCTGTGAAGTCCTTTCCAACTCTACTAGTTTAATCATTTTAGAGTAGGGTTAGCCATTGTAGAGTCCAGTCTATATGAACAAATTGAGGTTTGTGATTAATGAACAAAAAAAATGGATTTCAGAAAAATTTAGTGGAACAAGAAGAACGTTTTTCAATTTTTGTTCTACCTTTCTACTGGCAACTTGAATCGAAATATAGATAGCATTATCATCAAATGTTAAGATAACAACAATCTAGACCAGATAGTAAATGTATTCCTTTAAAAATGAAGTTAAAAATATTATCCATGCTTATGCAACCCCTGTTTCAAAAGTTTCTTTTGTAGAGGCTATACAAGACTGTTCATGTATCTTCAAGAGACAGAGAAACTAGAAGAGTGACAGTTGTAACTGCATTTGTACGAGGTGATTTTCTCCAGGAAATCATGAAGAAATTGTAATGTGTCTTTCATCTACTAAATTTTATTAGTATGCAGAGGAGGCAGAGAAAAGTAAAGAGATTTTTTTAAATTTATTTTTATATTGACCTTATTTAGTATTTTATTATCCCCAGTTACATGTAAAAACAATTTTAACATTTGTTCTTAAAACTGTGACTTCTAAATTCTGTATTTTCATATGTCCTCACCTCGTCCCCTCACTGAGAAGGCAAGCAATTTGATGTAGGTTGCACGTGTGTAGTCATGAAAATATTTTCATATTAGTCGTGTTTTGAAAGAAAATATGGTAATAAGCTGACACTAATTATTGGGAATTTAGTTGAGATCAAGGTCAAGTCCAGGACTTGGCATCACAAAAATAAATTCCCTAAGAATAGAAGATGGGATATCTGACAAGTAATAAAAGTTCCCGTAAAAAAAAAAAAACAACAATCACAACAATCTAATGTTTTTGCTAGACTGAAAGTTCAATATGTCAACAGCGTGATGTAGCTGTATTAAATCTGTTGTCATCAGCTATGATAATACATGTTTGGTTCTCAAAATAGAGAGAGTTGAGGGTTTCTTATCGACATTTGAAATTATGGATTAACTAATTAACTTCAGGAAAGATATATACCAACTAGAACTTAATCAGAGATGGTACTCAATATGGTGAAGAAAAGTGAAGCAAAATCATGGTAGCAACAATTTAAATAACTATAGATCCTTGGCCTGAAAAAGAGAAGATTCAGCAGAGATGCAAATGCCGACTTGGGTTATTGGAAGACCTTTCCTTCAGAAGGATTAATAATATTTTGTCCTCTCTTAGAGGATGTGTAGAAGTTTCTGAGAAGTAGCTTTTGGATAAATATGAAATAAAATTTACTAGCAATTAGCTCTCCAAAAGAAGAATGTCATGACTTTAGAAGTAGTGAGCTCCCTACCATTGGAGATCTTTAGGTGGATGCTGAAAAATATTAAGATGTTATAAAAGGGTTCAGGCTTCAAGTTGGAATTATATTAAAGTCTAAGGTGTCTTTCAATGTTATTTGCTTCCATTTTATTCAGGCATGGGGAGAAATGTAATTTGGTGTTTGGGATAAAAAGTAAGGCAGAGATTCTTTTCAGGTCCAAGATATCTAAATCTACAATTTAATGAAATATATTGGAGCTTGTAAATTGCCTCAATGTATTAAGAAAAACTGAACAAATATGAAAAGATTTGAACTTACAGGAAACCAGGTGCAACTAGTATGTCTAACATTCTCTAAAATCACTTATTCTTTGGCCTATTTCTTCATACAAATATTACAATTCATTACAATGGGAGGATTTTTTAATTGATAATGCAACTTTTTATAAAGGAAATTTGGAATAAAATGTCATATGACATATAAAAATTCTCTTCCTAAGCAACTTTTCAGGAAAAAAAATTATTCAACATAATGTTTAGGAAACAATGAAGTTGTAGGAATAAAAACATTAAAACATATTTTAATGAAAGACCATCCCTTTTGGGAAATTGTGTTGCTGTCACTAAAATCAAGAACAAATAAGACTTGTTCAGTGTGCTTATCTCCATATTCATAGAGTTGTTTTCGAACTGTGATGTTCTTCTTATTGCCTGTGTTTGGAAGTTTGCTTAGTATTTCTGGGCAGCAGTTTCATCATCTGTAAAAATAGGAATGGCTTTAAGATGGCAACAAAGATTTCTTGTACCATTCAAATTTATGATCATTATTTCTAGAAAATATCAAGAATTCTCCTCTTCCTACAATTCCTAACTAAACATATTTGCTAACACTTTCTATGAGTGCAGTTTATGCATACAATGAAATTCTCAAAAGAATGATTCTTCAATTCTGGCACTTTAGCTGATTTTGGGAGAATTAGTAAACATGGAACTTTAGGCTTTACACAATGGAATAATTAGGTATGAATATGACCAATTTTCTTGGTTGAAGATTAACATTATTCCATCTCCTATTGCCTTTGGGTTGTTGCCATTGGGAGATTTCAGCTTTCATTAACATATACACTTGAAGACAGAGAAAAAAAGATGAAATTCAAGCCAACCAGACATTTTCAATATGGAAACTCTATTAAAGTTAGTATTTGAAGAAATAAATTTGAAATTATTTTGTGAAACTCTTTGCTAAAATCTAGATCCCATAAAGCATTAGCTCTTATCAACTTTCTTCATGTGACTACCATAGCTAAAAATTCTTTCTATTGTTCTTAGCATTGTTTTATTTCAATATTCAAATCATTCTGGAATTCAAAATATCTAATTTATTTAAAGGACCATGCTCATCTTTAATTCATCCCAATTAAACATCCTTGTTACTATCTACTTTACTTTTTTCCCCTTAAAATTTTCCATGGCAGGAGTTCCATTAGCCAAGATGGTGAGTAAGCAGTATATTGTTGTAACTCCTATACTCAACTCCATAAAATAGAGTCACAAAATAGAGTCCTCAAATAAATCCTGGAGCTGTGGAACAAGCAAAAAGAAGGGGATGAACAGTTTTTTAGCCCAAGTAACTTGGAAGATCAGCAGGAAAGGTCTTTCTCATTTGAGTAAAAAGAGAGTAGATTATAGGACAAGAAGCATCGCAGCAAGCCAGCAGCAAGCCCCCCCTCAGCAAAACATCTGGAGATCCTAAGACCCAGTGTGTTGGAGACAAGCACTGACAGCATGCCTTTACATAGAGGAACCAGTAGACTCCAACCGCAAGGACCACCACGTGCTTAAGTGTAGCTCCAGGGAAACAGACTGCCTTGAGTGCTCAGACCTCTATGTGCCACAGCACAGCCCCAGATAAATAAGTAGCCACCAATTCTAAGGGTGCCTAAGCAAATGGGATCCTCCAGTCAGTTTCAATGTAGCCATGAAGAAATGCAGAGACCCCTCACCAAGCCTCAGCACATGACATCCATCAACAATAGGACTTCAGCTCACATCAGGTAAGCTTCCAGACACATGGCCTCTATCACTGACAGCCACCACTCCAAGCCCTTAACCACCAGAAAGAGGATTCCCCCATGAACCTTAGGACAGCATCAGAGCAGCACCAAGTAAACAGCCAGGGCCCACAGCCATTGCCACCAGAAGCCAAAGACAGAACCTGTTCCACCCTAGGAGCAGAGATTACATTTAGTTTCTTAAAATGTTTATTTATTTATTTATTTTTAGTTTTTAATATTCATTTCCATAAAATTTTGAGTTCCAAATTTTCTCCCCATCTCTCCCCTCCCTCCACCCCCTAATGCCTTGCATTCTGATTACACCTTGGCTCAATATGCCCTCCCTTCTATCACACCCCTCCCTTCCTTTATCCACATTTTCTCTCTTTTCTTGTAAGACAAGATTGATTTCTATACCCCATTACCTGTATTTCTTATCTCCCAGTTGTATGCAAAAACAATTCTCAATATTCGTTTCTAAAACTTTCAGTTCCAACTTATCTCCCTTCTTCCCTTCCAACCCGTCCCCACTGAGAAGGCAAACAATTCAAAATAGTGTATGTATATACATTTGCATGTATGTGTAGCTTTGCAAGACTTTCATAACAGTCATGTTGAGTAAGACTAACAATATTTCCCATCATCCTATCATGCCCCTCTATTTATTTGGTTCTCTCTTTTGACCCTGTCCCCCAAAAAAGTATTTATTTCTAATTACTTTTTCTTCCCATTTACCCTCCCTTCTATCATTCCCCCACCCCACGTGTCTTCTTCTCCTCTACTTTCCTCTAGTGTAACATATATTTTCATACCAAATTGTATTGTTGACTCATTAAGCCAAATGTGAAGAGAATAAGCTTCACTTTTCCCCTCTCACCTCCTCCCCTTTCTCCTCCATTGAAAAAGCTTTATTTTTGCCTGTTTTATGAGAGATAATTTGCCCCATTCCGTTTCTCCCTTTCTCCTCCCAAAATATTCCTCTCTCACCCCATAATTTTATTTTTTTAGATATCCTCTCTTCTTTTTCAACTCACTGTGTGCTCTCCATCTATATATCTATATCTATATCTATATCTATATATATATATTTGTGTGTGTGTTTGTGTGTAATTCCTCCAACTATCCAAATATTGAGAGAAGTCTCAAGAGTTACAAATATTATTTTTCCATGTAGAAATGTAAACAGTTCAACTTTAGAAAGTCCTTTATGATTTCTCTTTCCTGTTTACCTTTTCATGCTTCTCTTGATTCTTGTGTTTGAAAGTCAAATTTTCTATTCAATTCTGGTATTTTCATCAAAAATACTTAAAAGTTTTCTATTTCATTGAATGACCAGTTTTTCCCCCTGAAGTATTATCCTCAATTTTGCTGGGTAGTTGTTTCTTGTTTTGAATCCTAGTAACTTTGACTTATGGAATATCATATTCTAAGCCCTTCAACCCCTTAATGTAGAAGCTGCTGGATCTTGCATTATCCTGATTGTATTTCCAAGATACTCAAATTGTTTCTTTCTAGTTGCTTGCAAAATTTTCTCCTTCATCTGGGATCTCTCCAATTTGGCTACAATATTCCTAGGAGTTTCTCTTTTTGAGATCTCTTTCAAGAAATTATCTGTGGATTCTTTCAATATTCATTTTACCCTCTGGTTCTAGAATATAAAGGCAGTTTTCCTTGATAATTTAATAAAAGATGATGTCTAGGCTCCTTTTTTTGATCATGGCTTTCAGGTAATCCCATAATTTTTAAATTTTCTCTCCTGGATCCATTTTCCAGGTCAGTTGTTTCTTCAATGAGATATTTCATATTTGATTCTATTTTTTTAAATTCTTTTCATTTTGTTTTGTAATTTCTCAGCTTCTCATAATGTCGTTAGCTTCCATGTGCTCCATTCTAATTTTTAAAGAACTATTTTCTTCAGTGAGCTTTTGTACTTGCTTTTATATTTGTCTGATTCTACTTTTTAAAATATTCTTCTCCTCATTGACTTTTTGACCCTCTTTTCCCAATTGAGTTAACCTATTTTATTTTCTTCAGCATTTTTTGGGTCTCCTTTAGCAAGCTGTTGACTCACTTTTCAGGATTTTCTTGCATCACTCTCTTTTTTCTTCCCAATTTTTCCTCCACCTCTCTTACTTGATTTTCAAAATCCTTTTTGAGCTCTTCCATGACCTGATACCAGTGCACATCCACTTTGGAGATTTTGGATGCAGAGCTCCTTACCCCCTAGGTCTTCCTTTGATGGTATGCCTTGTTTTTCCACATCCCAAAGTGGGGTGCTCACCTGCTTACCAAGAAAGTAACCTTCCATTGTCTATTTCTTTTTACCTTTTGGGGTGCATTTTCTCAGCCAGTTACTTGACTTTTGAGTCCTTTCTCAAGAGGAGGGTATACTCTGGGGACCTGTAAGTTCCCAGTTCCTCCAAGGTGGCACAGTCAGGGGAGAGAAGTTTCGTCCTCTCCTGGCCTGTGCACTGGTCTGGGAGCAAGCAAAAACTTTTCTGCCCAGAATCTGTGAATAGTAGAATTCCCTCTCCACAGTCACTCTTCCAGTACTACTCCTCCTCATCCCAGGGCCCAGCTCCATAGCTACTGTTGGCGGGCCAGACTGCATTGTCATTCCCAGATGAAAAAGTTATCTCACTGACCTCTGAAAGTTTCTTTGGTGTTTGTGGTTTGAGGGATCTGAAGACCACCACTGCTACTGGAGGTTCCACCCTGGAGGCCTGTTCTGGTCCTGTTCTTCCTAGTTCCACGTGGCCAAGCTTGAACTGTCCTCTGCTCTGTGCCCTTTGTGATAGACCTTTCCTGTTGGCTTTCCCAGTTACCTTGTGCTGGAAATCTGCTTTGCTCTGTCATTTTGTGACTTCTGCTGTTCTAGAATTTGTTTAGAGTCATTTTTTACAGGTATTTTATGGGCTGTCAGGGAAGAGCTAGAGTATGCACAACTTTCAACTTGGCCATCTTGATTTTTTCCCCCTCCCCTCCCACAGAGATTACATTTAAAAGAAAGAGAAAAAGCAAAAAAGAAAAGAAATGAAAACCATCTGCAACAGCAGGAGTAACAACAGAATAACCTGGCTATAGGAAGCTCTCATGGTGAAAGGAAAGACCAAAAACACATTCAGAAAAGGACAAGGACATCAAAATACTTATGGCAAAAACAGAAAGAAAAATAGGAAGTGGTCTCAAACCAAGAAAGACCTCATGGAAGAGGTCAAAAGGGGGCTTAAAAATCATATAAGAAAGGTAGAAGAAAAAAATGTGAAAAGAAATGACATCCATGGAAGAAAATTATGAAAAAGAAAAGAGTCAATTCTAAAAAACTGCTTAAAAAAGCAAAGTAGCAAAATGAAAAAGGCTATACAAAAATTTACTGAAGAAAAAATGGAAAAAAGTACAAAAACAATGATTTGAAAATTAGAATTGGGCAAGTGGAAGCTAATGATTCTATGAGACTTCAATAATCAACCAAGTAAATTCAAAAGAATGAAAATATAGAAGGTAATGTAAAGTACCTCATGGAAGGCATTTTATCTGGAAGGTATCTATGTGGAAGAGGGATCCAGAGGAGACAATATTAGAACCACTGGATTACTTGCAAGTCATAATCAAAAAGCAGCCCTGGAAAATATCTTTCAAGAAATTATCAATGAAAACTGCCCTGACATCTGGGAACCAGAGGGTCAAATATTCCTTGAAAGAATCTACCAATTACCTCAGGAAAGACATCCCTAAATAAAAATGCCAAGGATCACTATAGGTAAATTTCATAACCAGAAGGTCAGGGAAAAAATACTACAAGTGGTCAAGAAGAAACAATTGATATATCTGGGAGTCACAATTATGATCACCCTGAAGCTGGTAGCTGCAACATTAAAGGATCCAGGTTCATGGATGCAGTTTGGAACTATGCCCATAGGGCAATCAAACCGTGCATACCCTTTGATCCAGTAACACCACTACTAGGTCTGTATCCTAAAGAGATCATAAACAAACAAAGACCCACATGCATGGAAACAGCAATATTGTACAATTACCATTTTTTGATATAGTTAGTTCCTCTAGGAAATGAAATGATACAAACAGCAGTGGGGAACCTTCAGCCTAAAGCCAAAATATGGCCTTTTGAAGGAGTCTAAGTTTTATGGAACAAATACTTTTATTAAAGGCATTTGTTCTGTGAAATTTAGATTCAGTCAAAGGGCCATACTTGAGGCTAGTGGGCCACATGTGGCCTCAAGATTGTAGGTTCCCAGCCCCTGAACAATTCCAAAAGACTCATGATGGAAAATGTTATCTACATCCTGAGAAAGTACTATGGAGTTTGAATGCAGATTAAGCATACTATTTTCTATCTTTTTCTTTCTTGTGGTTTTTCTCTTTTGTTCTGATTCTTCTTTCACAACATGACTAATGTGGAAACAAGTTTAATATGACTGTGAATGTGTAGCTTATATTAGATTGCATACCATCTTGTAAAGGGGAGAGGGTACTGGGAGAAAAATGTAAAACTCAAAATCTGATAAAAGTAAATGTTGAAAAATAAAAATAAATGAATGAATGAATAAATTATTTTTTTAAAAAGGTGCAGGACCTGCATGTGCATAAATATGTATAGAAGCCCTTTATGTGGTGGCAAAATATTGGAAATTGAGGAATGTCCATCATTTGGGGAATGTCTAAACAAGCTGTAGTGTAATGGAATGGAATACTATTGTGCAATAATAAATGATGACTACACAGATTTCATAAAACCTGAGAAGACTTATAGGAACTGATGCAAAGTGAATTGAGAACCAGAAAAACAGTGTACACAGTATCAGAGACATTCTGTGATGATCAGCTATGAATGATTCAGCTCTTCTCAGAAATGCAATGATCCAAGGCAACTATAAAAGAGTCACAAAGGAAGATGCTATCCATATCTAGATAAAAAAAACTGATGGACTCTGACTGCAGATTAAAGGATATTTTTTCACTTTATTTATTCTCATGATCATTTTTTCTTTTGATCTATTTCTTCTTCCATAACCATAATAAACATGGAAATGTGATTTATAGGAAAGCACATCTCTAACTGCATCAAACTGCCTGCCATTTTCAGAAAAGGGTAGGAGAGGAAGGAAGAAAAATTTGGAACTCAAAATCTTGTAAAAATGAATGCTAAAATATTTCTTAATATGTAGTTTTGGAAAAATAACACTAAAGTAAAAAAAGAAAAAATCTTTGGTAGATGAATTCTACACTATTTTTTCCTTAGAAGTATTTATTTTTTAATATATCCAATATTCTTTAGATGACTTAGTAACTAGCCTTTGTCTTTAGTCAAACCATAATAGGAGTTAAACCTGGAAAGGACCTTATAGGTAATTTATTAAAACACTTATTTCATAGAGGAAATAACTGAATCTTATAAAAGTTAAATAAACTTACCAGTGGTCACAAAGGGAGGAAAATATGGAACTGATATTCCGATCAAGATCTGATTTCAAATGCTATGTTTTTGCTAATATACTATGCTATCCCTTTAAAATCATCTCTTTTAAAAACTAAGATATGTCGATTATGCCCATAGTTCCTCATTTTATTAATGATATATTCTAAAACAGCTTGGATATTGTTAACATGCTTTTTTTTTTTTTACCATTGTCTATATCTTTTTAGAGATATGCACAGTATGAGAGTTCCCTTTGTTGCTTTCCCTTCCTTCTAAGAAGGGTGAAATCATAAGCAAAGAATAAAAGAATTTCTTATTTTCTTCATCTTTGGGTTGATTGAATTCCAAGCAGACGTCAGAAAAAATGAAGCCTCTTGTCTTGTCTTATCTCTACTATATTTTTATTCTGTATCAATTTTGGGATTTTCTTCTGGACTTCATGCTTTATTTTCTTATTTTGTATAAGTTGTCTCTTGTATAATCCTACAATCTTCCTTTAACCTTGAGCCAATCTTCGTAGACTGATTACTCATTCTTCTCTGTTCTAGCCAAACTGATCTGCTTTTTCCGTATACAAAATGGCCTTTCCCACTCCCAAGCTTTTGTCCAACTCAATCTCCATGCCTGGAATCTTCTCTGTCCTTACCTTGACCTCTTCAAATTCTTATTTCTCCTCAGATTCTTTTAAAAAGTACTTTCCTGTTTCCTCAGTGTTTAGCTACTTTTAGAATTACACAATATTTTGGGGGCATATATGATATATTTTTCTTATTTGCGAACAGTATTTCTCACCCTAGAAAAATCTTATTCTTTGAGAGTAATGGAAGGCTTGCTTTGATATTTGAATCTCAGGTTTATCCAATCAATATCAAATTACAAGAAAGTATAAAATTGAGAAGATAGGTGCAATTTAAGTAACTCCTATCTATTTTTTAAAACTGTTGATGCAAACCTGGGAAAGTGATAAAAACAACAATTGCTATTCAAGACTATCACTTTTCCTAAGAAAACTATATCAAAACTATATTCCAACACTTTTCTTCTTTAAAGGATATATCAGAGCTTTATACTTAATAAAGTGATAATAGACCTTATCACTAGTGAAACAAGGTCCAAAGAAATATCAAACATTGTATACATCTGTGCCGAGGTTTCTATATCTGTATCTATACATACACATGTATATTTCTATGCATAAATAAAATCCTCAAAGATGGTTTGTGAAAAGAATAGGAAACCTTCAGGAAAAAGTGTTCTCCAGAAGCTCATATCTTTATAGCCATATAGTTGTAATATCACATTATTAATTATCTTTTTGATTTCATAGAGAGAGCCACATCCTTAAAATTATCTTCTAAAAGGTTTTGTCCAATACATATGTAAAACTTAAATAGGATTTCTTGAAGAATCATCTAACAACAGAGATAATTTTGTCTGAGGACACATTATTAATATCAGCCAAGGTTATAATTTCTAAGAATGTGCTTCTAAGATCTCAGTTCTGAATAACTGAGTCCAATTCCCCACTATATCATATTTTTTGTAAGTTAAATTACTTCTAAATCCCATTAAGAAACCTCACTGTAGTTTGGAAAAGACCTTGAAATTTCAAAGGCAATATATTAGACAAGCTCTGATATATCCTTTAAAGAAAAAAAAGTGTTGGAATATAGTTTGGATGAATACCCATAAGTCCAACAATCAAGGTAACTCAGGTCGCAAAAGTTCATTATCAGTTTACCTACATATATTTGGGCTCCACAATATATTGAAGACTGCTAAATGGTACGTATGTTATAATCTACATTAGTAAGGAAATACCTCCATTTTTTATATTATCACCATTAAAGTATAATAGACTAGTCAGAATAAAAGTATGACATAGAGAGCAGTCATAATGTTTTTAAGACCAATCTAGATAAGTGTAGAGTGCCCACCAAGCTCTAGGAGCTTGAATTTTGCATGCCAGAGTTTGTTTTATTTTTTTTGTACCAATGCAGTGACTAATGAATTTCTAATTATTGACATAAGATCAGCTCAATTTTCTGATGGGCAGTTATACTTTTGAGAACCATGCTTGAAATTATATATAGATGTGAAAATGAAAAGGAGGCTTCATACTTAAATAAAATCAAGGTTACCTTGGTTAATATTAAAGAAAAGAAAGTTGGGGATTTATTTTTGTTCCTTGACATTTAGTCTATCAAAAGATATTCTTAATGTATTTCTGTATATTACCAAATGTCCCTCAGAAAGCATTTAATTCAAAGGAAGATTAATAATTTAAATCCAGAATGATTCAGCTTTCAATTAAATTGAGGTAATTATTTGTTCTTAATCATGCTGTATCAATCATTGCCTTAACTTCTGTCTTTTAAATTTAAATGTTTTGACATTTTCTTTTCAATTCTTTGTCATAGTTCTTGGGGAAGGATTTTTAGAATTTAATTTATCAAAATGATTATTATTCAATAAAAATAGAACAGTTACCCAGAGTAGATAGAGATTCTGCTATGTTTGCAAAAAACAAAAGCAAAAAAAAATAGAATGCACTAAGCTTTGAGAATTATGGGAAGATATTTTTCAAGTGCTCTACTGTAACCCTGTTTATATTAAAAATGAATTGTTTTGTTGCCTGTGCTTTTGCATCTATTACAAGAAATGTGTATTAGGACTTTCTTCATTGTCATGTGAAATTCTATTTTAGCAGAAGAGCTATGTCATGCACCTCAGACCCACAAATCTATCATAGGCTTTTTAGACAAATAAAAGAGGAAAAAAAAGCACTCATTTTATCTGTTTGCATATCTTTGAAAGCATCATTTTTATTATTGGTGACAGAGCAACCACAACATTTGAATATTAATACCCCAGTTCTTAATATGATATGAATTAAAATTGCACTAAAATGAATTATGAAGGAGAAACTGAACCAGATCAAGCTCATCCTCATTTGTTTCCTGAAATCAATTTGGCCTCAAATGCATTGAAAGATCTTCTGATAAGCTCCTTCAGAAAAGGAATAATAGTAGCAAAAAAAAGAATTAAAAAAAAAGTAAAGGTCATGGATGATCCCTGCCAAATAAATGGTTCAAAAGATGTCAATAGTTGCCAAGAAAATATAATTACTTTCTTTTCTTATATGCCTTTATGGCAGTAATTACTTGCAAAATTTGAAACACTACAGTTTTTAAAAATTCCAATATAATTCTTCAGTTTTGTATTTGATTTCAGCAGCAGTTCTGCTTCCTTGGTAATGCATGTCATTACTGATGTCCTCCACACTGCTTCTCATAACTAGTGATATGATACATCATATTGCAGTCATCATTAATCTCTCCATCACCCTTTTGATGATTTCAATTTTTCATTCTTATGAGAGGATATATAGCCATATGAGAGGCTATATAACCATACAGCCTCACCAGGTGAATATTAATTTTAAAAATAAGGACTTTTGTACCTCATTTTGGCAAAAATTAATTTTGGCTCATTATAAGAACCTAATCGCTGAATAGGTCATTAGCTATATGAGGTCATTTTATATAAACTTTGTATGTTTCTCATCACCTAGAACCTCTCAATAAAGATTGTAAATGTTTGTTGACTCCAAAGAAATTGAATTGACTTACGTCAACTTTTGCCTCTATCAGTGCTATCATTTTTAACCTGAAAGTCTTATTTCTATTGTATATACCTAATAGAAGCAGAGAGGCTTGGAAGAGTGCTTGAAATTAAGAAAACCTTTCAAAATCCTACTTCTGAGACAAGTGAGCAAGTCATTTAATCAACCAATAGACAAACATTTAAATGAGAAACAATTACTGCCCTTAATGAATTCATACTCTAATAGGGTAAAAACAAAAATAAAACATAGGTCCAGATGAAGATTTATAGAGAATACATGGGGTATAACCTTAAAAAAATAGTGCTCTAGCAGCTGAGGAGGTATGAAAAACCTGTAGATGGTAACCTTTAAGGTGATTCTTGTAGGGAAAACATTTCAGGCATAGTAGTAGCCAGTGAAAAGGCTACAGCTGCAGTGTTGTGTGTAATGAAGATTAATTAAGTCAGTGTAGCTGGATCTTAGAATTTGTAGACAGGAATAAAGTGTAAGATTAGAAAGGTAGATGAAAGCCAGGTTGTAAGACTTTGAATGCCAAATGAATGATTTTTTATTTGATCCTGCAGGTCAGAAAGAATTAATGAAGTTCATTGAGTTTGGAGGAGATGGGTTCAGACCTGTGTCTTAGGAAAATCACTTCATTAAGTTAAGGGAGAATGGAGTGGATGAGAAGATACTTCATGCAGGGGGGATAACTTCAATAGTCCAGTGAAAAGAAACTGGACTAGTATGTGGACAGTATGGATACAGAAAAGGGGATTATTAGGTCATACCTCAGGTCAAAGTAACAGAAGCAGGTAGCAGGCAAAAGTTAGAGAGAATTTCCACACAGAGAATTCTCCTGCCAATGAAAGCACTGATTCGTTTCTTTTCATATTCTTACAGTGGGAATTAAGCTTCTCAAGAGTGGAAATTACTTTGGTCTGCATCATCAGAGTAGGTTCTTGAATGTGGTGAATGAAATTGAATTTCATTTGATTTGTGATTTCATCAATATATGAAAAGAGAAAGGGAGCAGAAAGAAAACAAGGAACATGAAAGCCTGGTTCCAGACAGTAAAGAGATAGTTTATTTTTCTGGGCCATGTGGGGGGAGGGGAGCAGAATTCAGTATGTTGGTAAAGGAGAGGAGGATTGTGGTGAACAAGGCAGAGATAGTCTGGGTAGGCCAGATTGATTGTTCAAGTGTATGACCTTCTTTGGGGAATGAGAAAAGCTCTATGGTAGAGGAAGGCTGATATGAAGACATGGTTTCAGAGCTACGGCAACTTGTGTAGCCTATTGCCCAATATATGAACATTTATTTCAATTACAATTCTTTGCTACTACAAAAATGTTATTTCAAATATCTTTTTGCCTGTCATTATTTTTATGCTTGATTTCCTTGTAGTTTATTCTTATAAATGTGACCTTAAAGATATAATTACATAGAGGACCTGAAGTTGTTTCAGTATACTAGGTGTCTTTAATGCTTCGACAACAGTATAGTCGCTTTAATAATTGCAAAAATCTCTATATTACTTTTGTTATCTACATCTCAGCACCCTCTAAATTATTCTCCACAAAACAACTGGAGTATAATTTTTCCTTAAGGGCAATAAACTTTCCTGATCAATGTACGTCAGTGGTTCTCTACTGTCTCTAGGATCAAATACAGTATTTTGGGCACTTTTTGCTCTTCAAAATCTCTTTCCAGCTATATTTTCCAATCTCTATTATAAATTACTTTATTTCATTTTAGTTATTCTATGATGTAACCAAGCATGCCTTCTTTGTCTTCCTCATAAATCATTTTTTACATCCATCCTGTTGACATACATTTGCAGAGGTGTTCAAAAGAGTGGAGGGGCAGCTAGATAAAGCAGTGAATAGAGTTCAGGGCCTAGAGTCAGGTATACTTATCTTCATGAGTTCAAATCTGGCTTCAGACATTATCTGTTTGACCCTGCCACTTAACTCTGTTTGATTCATTTCCTCATCTGAGCTGGAGAAACAAATGGTAAACCACTCCATTATCCTTGCCATGAAAATCCCAATTGGGTTATGAAGAGTCAGACATGACTGAGAAACAGCTGAACTGCAAACTCTGATGGATCCCTCTATTTCTCAACTAGTAGACAGTCAGCAAACATTTATTAATTGTTTACTATGTGCAAGGCTCCAGGCTAAGTGTTTTGGAAAATAAAAAAAAATGCAAAGGACAGTTCCTACCCTCAAGAAGCTCACAATCAAATGTCCTCTGACTCTTATAATTCCTGGTTTCTTTCAAAGTTCAGTGCAAATATCCCCTCTGATATGAAGCTATTTCTCATTCTCTTTTCTCTTTATTATTCACAATACTAAGCCTATTAAAATCTCAATCTCTCTCTCTCTCTCTCTCTCTCTCTCTCTCTCTCTCTCTCTCTCTCTCTCTCTCTCTCTCTCTGTCTCTCTCTGTCTCTGTCTCTCTCTCTCTCTCTCTCTCTCTCCCCCCTGTATCTCTCTCCCCTTTCCTTCTGTCTCTCTTTGTCTTTATATCTAGATATTATTCCCATTTCTACCTTCAAATTCACACCATAGGTTTTGTTAAAATAATTTTATAATTATTTTATTTAATATTTTCAAATTATTTGTAAATTCTATTTTAAAATTTTGAGTTCCAGTTTCTCTCCTCCGGTATGCTCCCCTCCCCCCCATTGAGACAGCAAGCCATATGATATTGTTTATATGTGTAAAGTCATGTAAAATGTATTTCCATATTAGCCATGTTACCAAAGAAAACATGCTCTGCAGAAAGACTCAGCAATAAGAAAAAAGAAAGAAGGAAAAGTACTCTTCCATCTGCACTCAGTTTTCTCTCTCCAGAGTTGGATGATATTTTTCATCTTAGGTCCTTTGAAATTGCCTTGGTTTATTGAATTGATCAGATTAGCAGACTTGTTCACAGTTAGTCATCCTTACAATATTATTATTACTGGATACAATGTCATTTTCATTCTCCTCACTTCACTTTACCTCAGGGCATATAAAGTTTCCATTCTAAAGCCATCTTACTGATCATTTCTTATATAGCACAATATCCTATCACAATCATACGCCACAATTTGTTCAGCCATTCCCAAATTGATGGGCGTACCTCAATTTCTAGTTCTTTACCAAAACAAACAAACAAACAAAATTGCTATAAATATTTTTGCATAAATAGGTGCTTTTCACTTTTATTTGGTCTCTTTCGTATACATACTCAGTAGTGGTATTACTTTTTCATAGGTGGATAGTCCTTTGGATATAGTTCCAAATTCCTCTCAAGAATGGTTGCACTTGTGCACTAATGTTGTATTGGTGTCCCAATTTCTCCACATCACCTCCAAAATTCACCATTTTCCTTTTCTGTCATGTTAGCCAATCTGATAAGTGAAGTCTCAGCATTGTTCTAATTTCCTTCTTTCTAATTAGTAGTAATATAGAACAAATTTCATTAATACCTTTGAGTTCTTCTGAAAATTACCTATTCATATCCTTTGACCATTAATCGGGAGGGAAATGGCTCTTATTTTAGTGTTGTTTTGATTTTCATTTCTTTAAGTAGTAGTAATTAAAAGCATTTTTTGTGTGAATATTGGCAGCTTTGATTGTTGTCTAGTTTTTGCTAACATCTTTAGTTTATCATCTTTCATGTAAAACTGTTTCTAGATTACTATTTTACCTATGCTTTCCATTATTATCATCTTAGTAGCTACCCATTATCTATGCCATAATGATCTTATGCGGGACTTACACCTTTCTGAAATCCTTAGATATTAAACATACTCCCCCTCCCCCGAAACCCCCAACCACTTACACAGAGACAATGGATTTCAGTAGATTTACTCTAGATAGAAAGTCTAAGCACATTGATAATAAAGATATGATAATATGGTTGCACTGGATATCTGTCATCTAGGTAGATAGCCATAAATATATGGCTATATATATATATACATAAATACATATTTAAATATATGAACATATATACATATATACATGTACATGTGTTTATGCATAATAGAATTTATATACATATATACATATATAGACAGACAGATAGATATAAACATACATAATGAAATTTGTATAAACTTATGTGAGTAGACGTTTAAACGCTGTCTCTCAGAACAGAATGTTAGCCACTTGAATTCAGGGTAAATTCATAGCAATTTCCAGATCACTGGCATCTTGAGCAATGCTTGGATATGTACAAAACACAATTTTTTTGTAAAATTGTTTGTTACCTCTATTGAGTCACACAGCTTTTTTTTTAATAGTAGGCATTTAAAAATGTTCATTTCAGTTCTTTCTAACATGTTACATTCCATGAGTTAGTGAGTTTATTTGAGTTTTCATAAGTCAGTCAAGACACATTTATCACATTCCTGCTATGTGTCAATCATTGTGCTAAGCACTGGAGATAAAAACATGAAAAAAGAAAGTATCTACCCTTAAGGAGCTTATAATTGAATGTGGGAGTATAAAACACAAAAGGAAGCTGAGCAGAGAAAGGTACCCACTTATGGGGGCAGGATGAAGAAGCCCAAACAACAGTCAGGTAGGAAATGAAGAGATGAATGGGATAGGTGCTCTCCTTCGATGGAAACTTTGGGAGGAAGTCTTTGCTCTACACTTCATGTAGAAATATTCCAGGGGCAGAAAGTACTGGAGAGTTGTCAGTACCAAAGCTGATTTGATCTTTTAAAATTATTGATGAGGTTCTGATGGGCAGGATGAAGAAATTCAGTGTAGTGTAACTAATCGGGAAATGATGAGATGCCCTAGGGATCATTCAAAAGGATACTGAAAAGGTATAAATACCAAGGCTAACTTAATTTTCTGAAAGTTTTTCACTCCTTTGCCTTCAAATTGAGACCATAACAAATGTTATGCCTTAGCTGTTGATAACATCTTTAGTTTAGAACAGATGTCCTTTCATGTCAATGTTAATCATTAGATTCTCTCTACCCTTTCTTTTATTGACCTCATAGTGGCTATCTATTGTTCCATAATAGTATTCTGTGGCATTAAGGTCCTTCTGAAATACTTGAACATTAATCACACACACACACACACACACACACACACACACACACATGCACACATGCAGGAATTTAAGAGATTTACTATTGCTAGGAAGAGAATTATGGAATGCTCTCTGTTAAGGATCATTTAAACTTAGTATTTTTCTTGGAAATTCAGTGGTAGGAAGAAGGAATGTTCTTGCTTGAATGAATTGAAAGCTAAGAAGGAACACATTATTTCTCTAACCTGAATTTTCCCATAAAATCAGTCTTCCCTGAAGAGTTATTGATTTGCTCCTTATCTTATGAATCATTTGTAAGACTAAAAGAATCACAAGGAAAATTAACAGGAGCTTAAACATTTGCAGAAGACTGCATCTTTTTAATCACTTTTCATATGACTTTGTTGCAGAGAAAATCCAGAAGTAACAATATAGCCATTATTTGAGTGAATAATATTCAAACATACAATGACAGCAGCATTAGCAACAGCAACAAAAATAACACTTGCATTGTTGAAAAGGAAAAGAAATATACATTATACTCTGGGCAAACAACTGGAATTTTTCTTTTTTTGACATTGTTTATTTGTTTTCAGTTTTTTACAATCACTTCCTTATATCTTAGATTTTTTTTCCCTCCCTCCTCCTTCCAACCACCATCCTCACTCGTTCCCTGAGATGGCATTCAATCTTACATAGATTATCCACATACATTCTTATTAAATACATTTTCATCTTAGCCATGTTGCATAAAAGAATTAAAATGAATGAGAGAAACCATAAAAGACAACAAAACAAAACAAAACAAAACATAAGAGAAAAAGGTGTCCATTCTGCAGTCCAATTCCATAGTTTTTTCTCTAGATGTGGAAGGCATTTTGCCTCGAGTCCATTGGAAATTTTTTAAGTCCTTGCATTGTTGTGAAAGACTAACTCTACCAGAAAAATTCCTAACACACTGAGATTGCTGCTTTTTTCAAAGTTCTCCTGGTTCTGCTCCTTGCACTCAGCATCAGGTTCTTTAAGTTCTTCCAGGCCTCTCTGAAGTCTTCCTGTTCATCACTTCTTATAGCACAATAGTGTTCCATTGATTTCATATACCATAACTTGTTCAGTCATTCCCCAGTAGAAGGGCATCCATTTGATTTCCAGTTCTTGCCCACCACAAAGAGAGCTGCTACAAATATTTGTGTACATGTGGGACCCTTTCCCATTTTTATAATCTCTTTGGAATACATTCCTAGAAGTGATATTGTCGGATCAAAGGGTATGCCCATTTTTTTAGCCCTTTGGACATAGTACTAAATTGCTCTCCAGAAGGGTTGAATCAGCTCACAGCTCCAACAACAACGACTTAGTGTTTCAACTCTCTCACATCTTCTCTAACACTTATCATTTTTCTGTTTTGTCATGTTAGGCAACCATGTATGTGATGTGGTAGCTCAGAGTTGTTTTGATTTGCATCTCTCTAGCTTGTGATTTAGAGCATTTTTTTCACATGACTATAGATACTTTTAATTTCTTCCTCTGAAAACTGCCTGTTCACACCCTTTGGCTACTTATCAATTGGGGAATAACTCATATTCTTGTAAATTTGACACAATTCTCTCTATATTTTAGAATTGAGGTCTTTATTACAGACATTAGTTTCAAAAATTCTTTCCTAGTTTTCTGCTTCCTTCCTAATCTTGTTTGCATTGGATTTGTTTGTGCAAAAACTTTTTTCAATAACAGGTAATGAAAATTATCCACTTTGCATTTCACAATGTTCTCTATCACGTGTTTGGTCAAAAATTTCTCCATTTTCCATAAATCTGTCAAATACACTATTTCTTGCTCCCCTAATTTGTTTATAGTAGCAGTCTTTACACCTAGATCATTTGGACTTTATTCTTGAATACAGTGTCAGGCATTAGTCTACGCCCAGTTTACACCACATTTTTATCCAATTTCCCCAGCAATTTTTGTCAAACAGTGAGCTCTTATTCCAGAAACTGGGGTCTTTAGGTTTATCAAAAACTAGATGGCTATATTCGTTTACTACTGTGACTTCAATACCTAAGCTATTCCACTGGTCTATCCCGCTATTTCTAAGCCTATACCAGGTGGTTTTGATAATTGTTGCTTTATAATACAATTTGAGATCTGATAGGTTTAGACCAACTCCCCTAGCTTTTCTATTCGTCGTTCCATGTGATATTCTGGACCTTTTATTCTTCCAGATGAATTTTGATACTATTTTTTTATCTCTAGAAAATAATGATCTGGTAGTTTGATTGGTATGGCACTGAATAAGTAAATTAATTTAGATAGAATTCTCATTTTAATTATATTAGCTCAGACTACCCACGAAGAATTGATGTTTTTCCACTTACTTAGATCTGACTTTATTTGTGTGAAAAGTGTTTTGTAATTGTGTTCATATATTCCCTGGATTTATTTTGGCAGGTAGACTCTCAAATATTTTATAGTGTCTACCATAGCTTTAAATGGGATTTGTCTTTCTGTCTCTTGCTGTTGGGCTTCGTTAATAATACGTAGAAATGCAGATGATTTATCTGAGTTTATTTTGTAACCTGCAACTTTGCCAAAGTTCTCTATTATTTCAAGCAGTTTTTTACCTGATTATCTGGCATTCTCTAAGTATATCATCATATCATCTGCAAAGAGGGGTAAGTTACTTTCTTCTTTGCCTATTCTAATTCCTTCAGTTTCTTTTTCTTCTCTTATTGCTACAGCTAACATTTCTAGTACCATATTGAATAACAGTGGTGATGAAGGACATCCTTACTTCACCCCTTATCTTATTGGAAATGCATCCAGCTTATCCCCATTGCATATAATGCTAGCTCATGGTTTTATGTGGATACTGCTTATATTTTTTGGAAAGTTCCATTTGTACCTATGTTCTCTAGTGTTTTCAATAGGAATGGGTGTTGCATTTTGTCAAAACATTTTCTGCATATATTGAGCTCATCACGTGGTTTCTGTTAGTTTTGTTGCTAATATGATCAATAATGCCAATAGTTTTCCTAATATTGAACCAGCTCTGCATTCCTGGTATAAATTTTACCTGGTCATAATGTATTATTGTCATGATAAGCTGCTGTATTATTTTTGCTAAAATCTTATTTAAAATTTTTGTATCTATATCCATTAGAGAAATTGGTTTATAATTTTCTTTTCTGTTTTGACCCTTCCTGGTTTAGATATGAGAACCATATTTGCATGATAAAAAGAATTTAGGAAGACTCCTTCTTCCCCAATTTTCCCAAATAATCTATGTAGTATTGGAATTAATTGCTCTTTAAACATTTCATAGAATTCACTTGTAAATCCATCTGGCCCTGGAGAATTTTTTCCTAGGGAGTTCATTGATGGTTGTTCAATTAATTTTTTTGAGATGGGGTTATTTAATTATTCAACTTCCTCTTCTGTTAATCTGGCTAATTTACATATTTTTTGAATATTCATACATCTCACATAGATTGCCGAATTTATGGGCATACAGTTGGGTAAAGTAACTTCTATTTATTGTTTTAATTTCCTCTTCATTGGAGTTGAGTTCACCTTTTCCATTCTGATATTGTTATTTTATTTTCTTCTTTCTTTTTTAAATCATATTGATGAAAGGTTTATCAATTTTATTGGGTTTTTCACAAAACCAAATCTTTGTTTTGTTTATTTGTTCATTAACAAATTTGTTCTTTTCTTCATTTCAATTCTATTAATTTCTCCTTTGGTTTCCAGTATTTCTAATTTGGTAGTTATTTGGTGATTTTCAATTTCTTTTTTTCTAGTTTTATCACCTGCATGCCCAATTCATTGATTTCTTTCTCTAGTTTATTTATGTAAGCATTCAAACATATAATACTTCCCCTAAGACTGCTTTTGCAGGATCCCATAAGATTTTGTATGTTGTCTCATTATTGTCATTTTCTTGAGTGAAGTTGTTTATTTTTTCTATAATTTGCTGTTTAACCCACTAATTCTTTAGGATGAGATTATTTATTTTTCAATTACTTTTTGAATTATCTTTCCATGGCTTTTTATTGCATCTAATTTTTATTGCATTATGATCTGAGATGGATGCATTGACTATCTCTGTCTCTCTGCACTGGACTGTGAGGTTTTTATGCCCTAATACAGGGTCAGTTTTTGTATATGTGCCATGAAATGCAGAGAAAAAGGTATATTCTTTCCTATCCCCATTCAGTTTTCTCCAGAGATCTATCATATCTACCTTATCCAGAATTTTGTTCACCTCCTTAAGTTCTTTCTTGTTTATTTTGAGATTAGATTCATCAAGTTCAGAGAGGGGGATGTTGAGGTCCCCCACTAGTATAGTTTTGCTTTCTATTTCTTCCTCTAACTCCCTTACTTTCTGTAAGAATTTGGATGCTATACATCTCGGCGCTTATATGTTTATTAATGATTTTGCCTCCTTCTCTATGGTGCTTTTCAGCAGGACATAGTTTCTTTCCCTAACTCTTTTGATGAGATCTATTTCTGCTTTTGCAATGTCTGAGATTTGAATTGGTACCCCCTGCTTTTTTTATATCAGCTGACACACAATATATTCTCCTCCAGTCTTTTAATTTTACGTGTGTGTATCCCCCTGCTTCAAATGTGTTTCTTGTAAACAACACATTGTTGGATTATGTTTTTTTAAACATTCTGCTGTCTCCATTTTAGGAAAAAGTTCATCCCGTTTACATTCACAGTTATGATTACTCTCTGTATCTTTCCCTTCATCCTCTTTTCCTCATTTGTGCTTTTAGTTCTCCCTTCCCCTCCACAATAGAGTTTTAATTTTTGACCACTGCCTCCCTCAGTCTTCCCTCCCTTCTTTCATCCCCTCTCCTTTTTACTCTCACTTTCCCTTACTACTTCTTCCTTCCCTTTTAGGCTCCCCTCCCTTTTCTTTCCCCTTTCCCTTCTTATTCCCTATAGAGCTAGTTAGATTTCTGTATTTATCTGAGTTTTTTGTTCCTTCTCTGAATCAAATTATATGAGAGTAAATCTCAAAAGAATCTCATCTCCCTCTCCTCTTTTCCTCTACTCTAATGTGTTTTTGTGCCTTTCCCTTGTGATACAACTTGCCTTTTTCTGATTTCTCCTTTTAATGACTCCTGTTACAATCCCTTAACAGATTTAAATCACATTTCATCGTCACAACATTTACTTTATACGCACCTCTCTATGTATATCCCATTTATATATCATAATAAATAAGCAATTACCAAGATTAAGAGATATCATCTTCCCTTATAGGTATATAGACAGTTTGGCCATATTGAATAATAAGTATTTTCCCCCAGTTTATCTTTTCATGCCTCTCTTGAGACTTGTGTTTGAAGATTGAATTTTCTATTGAGCTCTGGCCTTTTCATCAGGAAGTTCTGGAAATTCCTTATTTCATTGAATATCCATCTCCTTGCCTCAAATATTATGCTCAATTTTTCTGGGTAACTGATCCTTGGTTGTAGTTCCATTTCCTTTGCCTTATGGAATATCATATTCCAATACCTCCAATCTTTTATTGTAGAAGCTGCAAGTTCTTGTGTGATCTTCATTCTATCTCTTTGATATTTAAATCATTTCTTTCTGGCTGCCTGCAGTATTTTCTCCTTCACTTGACAGTTCTGGAATTTGGCAATGATATTCCTTGGTGTTTTCAGTTTCAGTTCCCTGTCAGGAGGTTAGCAGTGGATTCTTCCAATGACTATTTTTCCCTCTGAATTTACAGCTTCTGGGCAGTTTTCCTTTATGTTTTTTTTTAAATTTAAATTTATTTATTTAGGTTTTCAACATTCATTTCCAAAAAAATTTGGGTTCCAAATTTTCTCCCCTTTTCTCTCCTCCCTCACCCCAAAATCCTGAGCATCTTAATTACCCCTATCACTTATCTGTCCTCCTTTTTACGATCCCTCCCTTCCCTTATCCCCATCTTCTCTTTTGTCCTGTAGGGCAAGATAATTTTCTATACCTCATTACCTATATTTCTAATTTCCTAGTTGTATGCAAGAGCAATACTCAACAGTTGTTCCTAAAACTTTGAGTTTCAACTTCTGTTCCTTCTTCCCTCCCCACCCATCCCCTTTTGGAAGGCAAGCAATTCAATATAGGCCATATCTGTGTAGTTTTGCAAATGACTTCCATAATTATCATGTTGTGTAAGGCTAACTGTATTTCCCTCCATCCTATCCTGCCCCCTATTTCTTCTGCTCTCTTTTGACCCTGTCCCTCCCCAAAAGTGTTGATTTCTAATTGCTCTCTCTTCCCATTGCCCTCCCTTCCATCATCCCCCCCCCCCGCTTATCTCTTTCTCCCCCAATTTCCTATATTGTGAAATAGGTTTTCATACCAAAATGAGTGTGCATTTTACTCCTTCCTTTAGTCGAATGTGATGAGAGTAAGCTTCATGTTTTTTCACTCACCTCCCCACTTTTTCCCTCCACTGAAAACTCTTTTACTTGCCTCTTTTATGAGAGATAATTTGTCCCATTCCATTTCTCCCTTTCTTCTCCCAATATATTTCTCTCTCACCCCGTAATTTCATTTTTTAAGATATGATCTCATCCTATTCAGTTCACCCTGTGCTCTCTGTCTCCTGTGTGTGTGTGTGTGTGCATGTGTGTGTAATCCCACCAGCTACCTAGATACTGAAAAAATTTTCAAGAGTTACAAATATTGTTTTTCCATGTAGGAATGCAAACAATTCAACTTTAGTAAGTCCCTTATGATTTCTCTTTGCTGTTTATCTTTTCATGCTTCTCTTGATTCTTTTGTTTGAAAGTCAAATTTTCTTTTCACCTCTGGTCTTTTCATCAAGAAGGCTTGAAAGTCCTCTATTTCACTGAAAAACCATTTTTTTCCCCTGAAGTATTATACTCAGTTTTACTGGGTAGGTGATTCTTGGTTTAAGTTCTAGTTCCTTTGACTTCTGTAATATCATATTCCACTCCCTTTAATCCCATATTGTAGAAGCAGCTACATCTTGTGTTATCCTGATTGTATTTCCACAATACTTGAATTGTCTCTAGCTGCTTGCAATAATTTTTCTTTGACCTGGGACCTCTGGAATTTGGCCACAATGTTCCTAGGAATTTTTTTTTGGATGTCTTTTAGGAAGTGATTGGTGGATTCTTTCAATATTTATTCTGCCCCCTGGTTCTAGAATATCAGAGCAGTTTTCCTTGATAATTTCATGAAAGATGATGTCTAGGTTCTTTTTTTTGATCATGGCTTTCAGGTAGTCCCATAATTTTTAAATTTTCTCTCCTGGATCTCTTTTCCACGTCACTTGCATTTCCAATGAGATATTTCACATTATCTTTCATTTTTTCATTCTTTTGGTTTTGTTTTGTGATTTTTTGGTTTCCCATAAAGTCATTAGCCTCCATCTGTTCTATTCTAATTTTTAAAGAACTATTTTCTTCAGTGAACTTTTGAGCCACCTTTTCCATTTGGCTAATTCTGCTTTTTAAGGCATTCTTCTCCTCGTTGGCTTTTTAGACCTCTTTTGCCAATTGAGTTAGCCTATTTTTAAAGGTGGTATTTTCTTCAGTATTTTTTGGGGGTCTACTTTAGCAAGGTGTTGACCTGCTTTTCATGCTTTTCTTGCATCTCTTTAATTTCTCTTCACAATTTTTCCTCCACCTTGAAAATCTACTTGATTTTCAAAATCCTTTTGGAACTCTTCCATGGCCTGAGACCATTGAATATTTATTCTGGATGTTTGGGCTACAGAACCTTTGGCTTTTATGTCTTTTCCTGATTGTAAGCATTGTTTTTCCTTATCTGATATGATGGGAGAAGATGTCTGTTCACCAAGAAAGTAATCTTCTATCATCTAATTTTTTTTTCCCTTTTTTTGGGCATTTTCCCAACCAGTTACTTGACTTTTGGGTCCTTTGTCAAGAGTATGGTATACTCTGAGAATCTGTAAGATCTGAGCTCCTCCTAGGTGGCACAATCAAGCACATACACTGGTTTGGAAGCAGAGAGAGATTTTTGTGCCCAGAGTCTCAGCAGTTTCCTCTCCACAGCCACCTGGCCTTCAGTTCTGCCAAGCCAGCCCGGGGGCTGTGATTCAGTTAAGCTGTAGGGGCAGGGCCGCTGTTCAGTGCGAGACAAAGAGCAGTTCCCTCAGGGCCTCTACACAGGGCTGAGGTAAGAATCAGCTGTTCAGTGCCCCCAGGGATTTTATGATCCAACAATGGATGCAGACTGATGTAGGGGCTGTTGTTGGAACTTTTGCCACCTGCCTGATGTCTCCTCTGTGGCTGCTGCCTAAGGCCGGAGTTATGGGCAGGCCCTTCTTCCTTCCTTGCCAGTTGCAAAAACCCTGTCACTGACCTTTGGGGCCTGTGGGTTGAGGGACCTGCTAATCTGCTGCTGCTCTGACTGGGGATTCCCCAACTGGAGATTCCATCCCTAAGGTGTCCTCCTCCCAGAGTGGCACTTCAATATGTGGCCAAGCCTGAGCTGGGCTCCGCTCCATATCCAGTGCAACAGTCACTTCCCATGGGCCTTTCAGGTCATCCTGGGCTGGAAATCTACACTCTGTTTTTCTCCACTTCTGCTGCTCCAGAATTTGTTGAGAGCCCTTTCTACAGCTATTTTATGGGCTGTGTGGGGACAGCATGCATATGTGTGTCTTTCTACTCTGCCATCTTGGTTCTGTCTCCTGATGACTACTTGAAAGATATCGTTCAGGATCTTTTTCTTCATGGCTTTCTGGTAGACTGATAATTCTTAGATTTTCTCTCCTGGATCTATCTTCCAGGTCGATTGTTTTTCCAATGAGGTATTTTATATTTTCTTCTGTCTTTGCATTCTTTAGGTTCTGTTTGACTGATTCTTGATGTCTCATAGAGTCATTACCTTCTACTTGCCCAATTCTAATTTTTATTGAATAGTTTTCTTCAGTTAATTTTTCATCTCCTTTTTCATCTGTGCAATTGTTCCTTTTTAGGAATTATTTTCCCCAGTTACTTTTTTTTTGCTCCCTTTTCCATTTGTCCAATTTTCCCAGTTAGGTTTTTGTGCTTCCTTTTCCATTACTCCAATTTTCCTTTTAAATTCTGTGATTTCTTTTTTCGTATTTTTAAAATCATTGGCCTGTTTTTCTTGTACTTCCTCAATTTGGCTTTTAAAATCCTCCTTGAGCTCTCCCAAGGATGCTCTTTGGTGTTGAGACCAGTTCTTATTCCCTTCTGAGGTTTGAGATGGGAGTAAAGTCTCAATGCTGACCTCTCTGGTATTCATCTTTTGGTTTTTGTCTTCATAGTAAGATTCTGTGGTCTTATCTTTTCTATGGATCTCTGCTCTGAGACACAGAGGGCTTTGTCCCACCATTCTTGTGCTTACAACTTGAGACTTTTTGTATTCTTTATTGTGTATTGTGGCCTCTGGTTCTTTCTGCTAGAAAAGTAGAATACTGCAACTTATCTGGTGCTGAGTCGGATGATGTGCCAAAGCAGAGTCCAGGTGAAGTCTTTTAGAGTTTCCTTGGAGCTCCCTTGGAGCTATCTGCGTTAAGTGTGTTTGTTCAATAAGTTTCTTCTAATTGTCTTTTTGGTGTTATCTGAAGAATTTTGTTTTAGAACTTAGGTGAGTAGTTGCTCTCACTCTGCCATCTGGGCTCTGCTCCTCTGGTATTTTTTAACATATATTCAGGAGTATATTATGTATACACTAATAGGTCAGTTCTCTTGTTTATGCAGGAAGACCAAGTGTATAGAGCCCAATGATTAGCATGCCCATTCATTTCCTTTCTATGAGGTCTCTATCATTGTTCAGGGTCTAAGAAAAAAAAATTCAATATACATATGTACATGTGTATATATGTACTTATATATACGTGTGTGTGTGTGTGTGTACAGATGAGTAAACTGAGGTAAACAAGGTCATGCCACTTGCTCCCAATCACAGCTAACACATGTCTGAGATCATATTAGTACTCAGGAAGATTATTCTTTCTGAAATCAGGACCCTGGCACCACCTAGCTGTCCCTCAATTTCAGGTAGAGGGAAATATATTTCTATTTAAATTAATACTTGATTTTCTGATCAAATTAATCTTAGTTAGCCAGTGAGATTCATTCATATTCAGTCCCGTGTAGCAGTAAACACTCCAACATACACAGGGGGCCTACTATCACAGGTTCTTGGATCTGCTTTCATAAAAGGAAAGCATCTTTCAAGGGGTTAATAATCACTTTAATCAAGTACATTTATCATTCCTCTAACCAAGTACATATATCATTCAGTTAGTTCAAGGAGTCAGCACCTTGAATTTCAAAGAAAATACAGAGAAATCAAAAGATCAACAGACATGGCTTCCTATGCCTGACTTCAGAAAACAATTGGACCCCAACTGTCTGACCAGAGAGTTACCAGACAGGGCAGCATGACATCTGGGTTCTCAAAACTGGGGGTTAGGTGGGAGGGTGGCTCCTTTGCAGCTTCCCAGAGTCTTTATCTGGTACTCACACCTTCTTACCAAAAACAAAGCCCCAAAGTAAAACCTCAACTCAGAGTATTTATACCTTTTTTTAGAGGCAGAGAGCATCCCAACTCTTGAGAAGCAGTGCCTTATTAACAAAAGACTTGGGCTTTCCCAGGAATTCTCCCTAATCAAACTCCCTTTAATGGGCAGTCCTGTTAATGATTGGGGAAGATCTTTAATCACATTAACAATACAAATACGTATACTGTTTCTAGTTAAAGAAACTCTTGTTTCTGTACTTTGCTCCTAGTAAAGACTCTTGATTGATAAAGGCAAGATATAATCTTGCACTTGATTATACTAAAACAAAAACAGCAAAAGACTCTAATTTTACTTGCCATTCTGCATTTTCCATATAGCACAACAGTGCAACAAGAGAAGAAGAAGTGAATGCTTTGTTCAAGGAAGTCAAACTCTATAGCACAAGAATGAGCAATATATGTAGTTTGGCACCTCTAGTTTGGAACCAGGCTGTGCTTGAAGTGTAGATTTCCTGCTATGGAAACCACTGGGTAAGGAAAGATATGTCACCAGCTTCTTATTATCTATCAATAACCAGAAAGGAAATATAAACATTATTCAGGAAAAAAAAATCATCCAACAAAATCCTATATTGATCTTACCAATATCCTTTTTTGAGGCTCATCCTTGTCAGTGTCCCAGGGGCAAAGTGAACACCAAAAGCTACTAAGGATTGGATAAAGAACCCAAAACCGTTCCAGGGAACAAGGCAAGGGAATTTATGTAGATATTTTACCTATAGGCTAAATAGATGGAGGACAAATTCCTAGACTGATAATTCAACAGATACTGAAACAAAGGAAGTGCTTCCCCCTCCCATAAGATATACTACACATTGATAAATGAGGAAAGCCCAATGCCACAATAAGAGTGTTATAAGCATCAATATGCCCAATATAGATTTAGGTAGGAGCTTTATGAAAAGTCAAGGTTTGTAAATCACACTCCCTGCTTTCCAGAAACTTACAACCTAGAATTGGAGATAAAATAAATAACTAAAGGACACATTTTTTCATCAAGGGCTAAATTTTATGATATGATACGTGCAGCTAGATGGCTCCATGGATAGAGTACTAAAACTGAAGTAAGGAAAACCTGGGTTCAAATGTGGCCTCAGACAGTTACTAGCTGTACAAACCTGGATGGGTGATATAATATCTGTCTGACTCAGGTAACCTCATCTCTAAAACAGAGATAATGATAACACCTACTTCATAGAGTTGTGAGAGTTAAATGAAATAATATTTGTAAAGTACAGTGAGGTCACAGTGAGCACTTAGTAATTGCTTATTCCTGCCCCTCATGTGATTTCAACATCATTTAATTACATTAGCATGTATTAAGGGTTAACTCTTAATAAATAACTCTGAACTAAGTTACACAATAACTCTAACTAAGAGTTAAAGTTCAGGAGTGTGATTGACTAGGGAAAAAGCAGAGGAATAATTATGATCTCAGACAAAATCAAAGCTAAAATAGATTAATCGATGGAGAAAATAGGGAAACTACACTATTTGTCAGTCATATTAATCAGGATTGTTTCAGACTATTTAAAATAACTAGACAGTGTAAAATTGGAATATTGCTGTGGTGGACTGTGATGAATTAGTCAACTTAGAGCTATATAGAAAGACTCAGACTTACGATGGGAGAGGTTATAAATACTCAGAAAAAAAGATGATCAATAAGTATGATATAGTCTTACATAGATGCATATGAATGTATATATCTGTATACGAACATGATTATCACTATTTAAGTATATTATGTTTAAGCATATGTATGTGTATCTGTGCATATATATGTATATATGTATAGATATATACATACACACATATTTGCACTTAATTGTAGTCTTCTAGAGGAGGGAGTTGGACAGGGGAGAAAGAACAAAATGAAAAATGCACAGCAGAGAACAAAAGAAAGCTTACAAGAAGCAAAGAAAAGTTGGACAGCTCTGCATAAAATGGATAGCATTTATTATATAGGCTTTTGTGAAATGTCAATTTATTGCTGTATATTTTGAATCCTCTCCTTTGTTCTGATGTGCACATACCAACGTTTTTCTTTTCTTATTTTGTATTTAAGTATGTAATGTTTCTTTTTCTTTTCTTATTTTGTATTTAAGTTGAAGATACGTTAATTTAAAAAACTATTACAAATTATGTTAATTATTAGGACTACAAAGAAAGAATTAACTAGTGTCTGACATCAAGGTATTTCCGTTTTACTTAGGGGAGATTTTTTCTTATTAATAATAATAGAAAGATAGGTTTGGGTGTAGGGGTCAAAGTCAAAATAGCAGAGGGAAGGGTTTGGTTGTCAAACTTCTCTGAAAATTTCTCCTTTAAAAATGACAACAGAAAGCATAAAATCAAATTCTGAACTTTAAATAAAATAATAAGTCACTGAGTCATTGTTCCAATCCAGGGCAATTTTGCGAGGTCTGCGAACAATAAGGTTGCGCCTGGCCAGGAACACAGCCATGAACTGTGGTGAAAGCTATAAAGAGTCTTGAAAGCAACAACTGCAGCTATTGCAAGGAACACTAGGCATGTCCAATGCACAGGAAGAGTAAGGTGACTGAACACTTAGTCAGAAAGACATTGTAGGAGGTTCCAGTATTGGTAGCAGGTGCAGGATCTGAGTCCATTTGGCAACTCCATAGTCTGCTATTCAGTGCACAGAGGAGTGGTCCCTGTCAAATGGGAGCAGTGATGTACACAAAAGGATCCCAGCTTATAGGCCAAGAAAGCAAGAAGAGAGAAAAATGGGGAAAATCATCTCCCATAAAGAAGGTACATAAGGAGTAGTTTGCAAAATGGATGGGAAAAGTACCTATGAGTATCAGATTTCAAAATCCACTGCAAAGCTGTTAATAGCATAACAATCTAGTACTGGTTAATAGAGTGATTGACTAATGGAATAGATTACACAATATACAGACATGAATTATCGTAATTACCTAGTGTTTGATACATCCAAACATCCCTGCTTGTGGGTTAAGAAAGTCTTATCAGACAAAAACTCCTGAGACAAATGAAAATCAGTCTGGTAGAAAGGAGACATGGGCCAGCATCTCACAAATACCAAGATGAGTTCAACCTTGGGTACATGGTTTAGACATAATGGAGGATATCATAAACAAATTGCGGAACATGGAAAAAATATTCTTAGCGCCTCTGGAAAAGAAGAGTTCATAACAGAAAAATAGATAAGACTGTTAGAGGCAAAATGGATAATTTTGATTAAAATAATTTTTAAATTTTTTTACTAAAAAAAAAATGAAGCAACTAAAGTTAGAATGAATAAAGAAAACTTAGTGGGGGAACAGTAAAGGAAACTTCTCTAATAAAAGTGCCATGTCTGAAATATAAAGGGAACTGAGCTGAATATATTAAAAGTGAGAGCCGTTCCCCAACTAAAAATGGTCAAACTGTGAATAAGCAGTTTTTAGAAGAAGAAATCAAAGTTATCAATAGTCATATGAAAAAATGCTTAAATTTCTAATGACTGGAGAAACTTAAAATTAAAACAACTCTGATGTACTATATAACATTTATCAGATTGACTTAGACAACAAAAAAGAAAATGACAAGTTCTGGAGGGGATGTGGAAAAGCAGTGATACCAATGCACTGTTGGTTGAGTTGTGAACTGGTCAAATCATTCTGTAGAATCACTTGGAACTATGCTTAAAGGGCTATAAAATTTGCATACCTTTTGACTCACTAATACTATACTATCACAAAGATGTCCAATAAAAATTTAAACTACCCATATGTACAAAAATATTTGCAGAAGATCTTTTTGTCGTAGCAAAGAATTCGAAGCTGAGGGCATACCCATCGAATGGGGAGTGGCTGAACAAGTTGTGATATATAAGTGTAGTGGAATACTATTGTTTTATAAAAAATGATGAAGGGTATCATTTCAGAAAAAGCTGGGAGGACTTATATGAACTGATGCAATGTGAAGTGAGTGGAGCTAGGAGAATGTTGTACAAAGTGATAGCAATATTATAACAATAACCAACCAAAAACATATCAATACAGCTGTATACAACAATTCCAAATGACTCATGAAGAAAAGTTATATACACACACACATACACACACACACATATATATATATTCAGAGAAAATTGATGAACTCTGAGGGCAAAATTGATTCATCTTCTTTCCCTATTCCTTCCTTCCTTCCTTCCTCCTTTCCTTCCTTCCTTTCTTCCTCCCTTCCTTCTTTCTTTTCTTTCTCTCTTTCTTTATTTGTTTCCATGTCTAAGGTGGAAATATTTTACATAACTTCATAAGTATAATGAGCATTACTTTTCTTACTTTCTCATTGAATGGCAGAAGGGTTAGAGGCAGGGAGGAAATTTGAAACTAAAAATTAAAAGAAGAAATAGTATTTCCATAGTGTTTTAATATTTACAAATGTGCTTAAAAATTATTGGTCCAAAGCTGAGGTATATGAAAGTAACGGAATGGTGTGGCGCTATAATTAATGATGAGCAGATAGATTTTAGGGGAAAAAAATCTGGAAATACTTATACTTCAAGTGAAGTTAGTAGAACCAGGAGAACATTATACAGGGCAGCAGCAATGTTGTATGATGATTAACTCTTCTCAGAAATACAATGATCTGAAGCAATCCCAAAGGAATCATGGTGCAAAATACTATCCGTATCCACAATAAAAATTGATGGAGTTTGAATGCAGATCAAAGTATACTATTATCTTTTTTTATGTTTTGAGGTTTTTTTCCTTGTGGTCTGTTTCTTCTTTCACAACATCACTAATACGGGAACTGTTTTATATGATTACACATATGCAGCCTATTTTAAAATCTTATCTTTTAGGGAGGGTAAAAGGAGGGAGAAAATTTGACATTGATTTCTTTAAATTAATGTTAAAATTGTCTTTGCCTGCAATTGGAAAAATAAAATACCATTAAAGTAACACTATTAGTTCATTTTGTCCTCACATCAACCCTAGGAAACATCCATTATTGCCATCCTCTTTTCATAGATATGGAATCTGAGAAAGACCATGATTAGGTGATTTGACCAGTGTTGCACAGATATTAACTATTTCAGTTCTATTTTGAAGTTAGTTTTTCCTGACATTGCATCCAGTGCTCTATTCATTAACCCACTTATTTTCTTGTATAAATATCATTTACACAGATGAATAAATACAAAGTGTTTCAGGGAAGATAGAAGGCAAAGAATGCCTCATGTAGGAAGAGACACTTCATCTTCATCATCATCATCAATAACAGGAACAGTAACAATGACAACAAAAACAAATACAAACATCAAAAAAGCCTGTGAGTATGCATTTGGGTCATAATTTTAAAAATTAGAAAAAGAAAAACCGTGGAAATAATGTGATTTTTTGTCTGTTTGCAGAACTACAGATTTTAATCCAATATATCTACTATTCTCTATAGTTCATTATTGGGTAAAATTATCATAAATATTATTCAATGTGACATTTACAATTCTTTTTGGTTTAAAAACATCTCATGAAAATTCTCCTGCCCCTTAGATTAAGGCCAGAGACTCTTGGAGTAGAGGAAGGAGAGAGGCTTCTATGTCCAGGTCCTCCCATCTCACGGCGTATATATTCCAGTGCAGTCCTGGGTGTCCTTCTCCATAAATGTGAAATAATGCAACAGAAAGTCAAAATAAATGACCTATGTGTACAATATAAAGAAAGATGAAGACAGCATTAATATAAGTTAAATGCGTAAGTGCTTATTATGAAAAATTCATTTTCCCCATACAAACGAATTTAAATCACTGCATGTCCTCTTATTTTGGAAGACATTTCAATGTAGAACAGAATAAAGATTGAGAAATGTATAAAATGGCTTTGACATCTTAGGAATGAAACAGCAGACATGGAATTGGCCAAAATGCAAACAGAGCAATCCTCCCCAGGTATTTCACCAAGCCAGCAATTAGAAGTCTCTGTTGCCAGTTCTGAGTCAAAAATCAAAATAATATCAAGACTTCTAAAGATTATGTCCCAAAGGGAGCTGAGTGCCCACAGTGCAGCTGCTGTGAATTTCAGTACCCATCCATTCACAAACAGGGTGCTATGTTAGACAGCTCTATTTTTGAAATCAGCCTCTTCTCTGCAGCTGCTGAAAGTGCCTGCCCTCACTCACCAAAGTCAAAATTGGTCTGGTTGCAGTTTTGTTGTTGCCTGTTCTCCACAGTTTGACTCTAATTGCTTCAACCTCCACTATAGTAGAATTGTAGGTCTTCAGGATCAACCAGAGTATTTATGTCAGGATAAAAGCAGGTTCCACAAATAAGCTGGTAGGATAGGAACAGACATCTTTATGAGACTGAATGATAACTAGAAGGCTAGGGAATACTGTGGTTTCTCTAGACATCCTGACAATGTGCTATCTAATCAAAATCAGGCTCCCCCTTGAGTAAGCAGAGGTGTTAGGGAGGCCTACAACAAATCTATCCACCCAGTCTAGCTATTCACTGGCTCTGTGACATTTGGCAAGGCATTTATTAATTACTCTAAACCTCCAGTGCATCATTTGTAAAATGGAGATTAGACAGCTGATCTCTAGTGATATCCAGCTTTATGATTTTATATCTGTCTCAAGCTCCATAACTTTTTACGTTATTGATTATAAAACAAAGCAAATTAAACTTTCCTTTAAGAAAATGAGGAAAACAATAGTTTTCTTTTCCAAATCTGTTTACAAAGAAGATAAAATTCTTTTTTTCTGCAAGACAAAACCTGATAAAATTTTAAAAATTGCCTTCATCTAACATATAGTAACTACCATTACTATATGAAATCATGAATATTACTAACATGCAGTGTCATAGTAAAGAAATGAAAAAAATAAACCCGATAATCCTATGCTATTCAACAATCTTTGAGGTCATTCAGTAGGCAACAATCATTTATTAAATACCTAAGTGTCAATTACCGTTCAAAGTAATAAGAATGCAAATATATAATTAAAAAAGAGAGTCTCTTCCCTCACTGTACTTAAATTCTAAAGGGTAAAAAGGGGCCTTGTGTAAAGAATCCATTGTGAGGCACGGTGGTGAAGTTCAGAGAGTCACAGGCAGAGACAGATGAATGAAGAATAGATATCCTGGGCGCCTCCCCAAAATGGAGGCTCTGGGAGGGAACCTAGGAGGGAAAAATATTCCAGGGAAAGAAATAGCTTTACAGTTTCCCAAAAGTAATATATCATATCTACTCATTTTCTTCAATTATTTCAGCTTCATATCTATTTGTGATAAATATCTAAGATTTATGTATTCTTACATATATGCATGTATTATGTATGCACATACATCTATGCTTGCATATATCCTATATGCAACTATGTGAATATATCAGCCTATAAAAATAGGGATAGATGTATGTATATTTGTATATATGCATGTACACACAAATAGATATATTCCATGATTTTCCATCCAAATATGTCATAGAGTTAAAAAACGATTGTTCTATGTCCACTTTTTTTTTCAAATAAAACAACCAAAATATTTTGTATAATTTTAGGAGATGCTATAATATTCCAGGACTTGATGGATGCAGCATAGTGTCCTCTATAAAGGAACGCATCTAGAGAATGTCATCATTTATGAAGAATCTCTTCCCAACTTTGATTCAGTACTGAAGAACTCTCATGATGGTGACAAACAACTTTGGTAAGTATATGCCAATCTGCCCTTTCTTCATCTGACATTAATAATCAATGATTAATTAAGTTATCTCTGTTATAGCCTATCTTTTAAGGAATATGGTATAATTTTGACATATTCATTGGAAAAGCTTTGTTAGAGGGAGTCTTTAAGATGACATTTTACTCTAATAAATTAACTAATGCAGGTAGGCATTACAGTAGAGAGTGCTACACCTAGGTTCAGAAAGAACTGAATTCATTCCATATCTCACAGTCTAAGACTTAGACATTTATTAGGTTTCTAGTACCTAGGGATGTCACTCTGTCTCTGTTGGTTTCAGTCTTCTCTTTGTAAAATGAGGATAATAATAACTCCCTCCAGGGTTGTTGTGAGGATCAAATAAGATGATAATGCCTTTCATTCTTGAAGAGGATCAACATGACATTATTATGTTGGAGTCAAGGTATAGTGTGTCACCGTGGAAGAACAAAATAATATAAGCTCAGAAGGTTCTATCACAATTCAGGCACAAGTAGTTGAAATATGAACATATATGTGTGTGCATATAAATTTATGCATCTCACATTTCTTTTGAGCTACTGCAATTTTTCTTTACTTAAAAAGTACAGTGCCTTCTTTGATGCAGGTACAGCATCTTGGGAAGTCCTTTGCCAGTGTCTCCCAGGTCAAGTAGCTGATACCAAAGTTCTTAAGAGAGACCATAAGAGTATCCTTGTACCACCTCTTCTGACAATCATGGGAGTGATTGCTTGGTTTGAGTTCTCTCTGAAATAATTTTTTTTAGGTAAACATACATTTGGCTTTCAAACAATGTGGTCAGCCCATCAGAGTTACACTCTATGTAGTAGAGTTTGAATGCTTGATAGTTTAGCTCCAAGAAAGACCTTATTCTCTGGTATCTTATCTTACCTGGTGATCTTCACAATCTTCCTAAGACAATTCAAGTGGAAGCAGTTCTGCTTCCTGGCACAGTGCTGATAAACTGCCTAGGTTTCACAGGTATACAACAATGAGGTCAGCAAACTGTTCTGCAGACCTTCAGTTTGGTAGGCAGTCTAATGACTCTTCTATCCCACACTTTCCTTGGAACCTCCCAAACACTGAGCTAGCTCTGCCATTATATGCATCAATCGAATCATGCATGTGGACATTCCTAGAAAGTATACTGGCAAAGTAGATGAACTTATCCATGGCATTTAAAACTTCTCCATTTGCTGTTACCAATGACTCCACATATGAATGGCTGGTGGAGTACCTGTTTTTCTTGGTGTTGTCAGACCAAAATTAGCACAAACAACAGAGAATCAATCCACGCTTTGTTGCATCTCGGTTTCACAGGCTTCACTGAGTGCACAATTACCTGTGAACAAAAAACAAAGAACCAACTCTCCCTCCACTGCAGTTTTGGTTTGTTCTCTTTACATGGTAAATAATTTACCATCAGAGCAGTAGCTGACCTTCATGCATTTTTCATCTTCACTGAAGGCATTTGAGAATGTGGCAGACAACATCATGCTAAAACAAAGCATGGGAGCAAGCACACAGTATTGTTTCACTCCATTGGTGACTGGGAAAATAAGAAAACATCGTCCATTATCCAGAACCTGGGTAAGCACACTACCATGTAACTGATGCACAATACTGATGAACTTCTCCACATACTCAAGTTTTTCCATAATTTTCCATAAACCTTCATGCGTGAAAGTAACGAAGACATTGGTTGGATCAGCAAATATTATGTACAGATCTCTCTTCTATTCCTGGCATTTCTTCTGGAGTTATTGGGCAGTAAGTATCATATCAACCATTTCTTGCCTTTTTCTGAAGTGCCACTGGCTTTCAGATAGACGACTATCTTTCTAGTGAAGTATCAGCCTATTGAGAAGAACTCTGCAATAACTAAGAGAGACAGGAGGAGGGAGAGAGCGAGAGCGAGAGCGAGAGCGAGAGCGAGAGCGAGAGCGAGAGCGAGAGCGAGAGCGAGAGCGAGAGAGAGAGAGAGAGAGAGAGAGAAGGAGGGAGGGAGGGAGGGAGGGAGAGAGAGAGAGAGAGAGAGAGAGAGAGAGAGAGAGAGAGAGAGAGAGAGAGAGAGAGAGAGAGAGAGAGAGAGAGAGAGAGAGAGAGAGAGGGAGGGAGGGAGAAAGAGAGAAAGATCTCCTGGTGATTTTTATAGGTTAATCTATTTCCTCTACCTTTATAGAGATGGTTAATGAAAGCATCCTTGAACTCCTGAGGGATTATCTCTTCTTGTCATTTAACCTGGAAAATTTTAATCAGCTTTTATATGAGTACTGGACCCCTTGCCTTGTAAATTTCAACTGGAATGGAATCATCATGATACATTTTGCCAGAAGAGAGATGCCAAATGACATCCAAAACCTCTCCTTAAGCTGGAAATTTGAGAGGGATTGATTTCAGCCTAAGTCAGTGGCTTCAGCAGTGATTGGTGATGGTCTGCTGAGAACACTAAAGAAGAATTCAACCTACCTCTCCAGATTCAAGTTCTTATGACTAATACATCAATCTCATCAACACTGAGTAGTCGTGATGCACTATAGGTCTTTGGCTCATAATAAAGCCTTAAGGACATGATAAAAGCACTTTGGATTGCTACTATCAGCACAAAAGTGAATTTCATTTACCTCCTTGCTAAGCCAAGAATCCTCCATCTTCCTAAGGTTTACTTGTACTTTGTTTTTGATGAAGTTAAATACAGCCTTTTTAGAGACAGATAAACTATCCTTCTGGTAAATCCTATGTATTTAGATCTTCTGTATTTCCCTATCATTTGTTTTTTGTTAAATCAGTCTTGATGTTTATGAGAGCTCTGGCCCGTATGAGTTAATGTAGTACCTTCAGTTGAAAGCTGTCCACTCCATTATTGTTCTACTGTTGCCAACCCTGTGTTGGCCGTGCTTTCTTTTTGTGATGTTAATTATGAGAGTTAAAGATCTTTCCCAACTTTTAAGGGAAGTTTGATTAGGGGAGATTTGTTTTGTAGGAAGGCCCATACCTTTTGCTAATTTCCAGGGAAGTGCTGGTTCTCAAGGGTTGTGATGCCCTCTGACTCCAAAAAGTGTGTATATGCTCTGAGGTGAGGTGTTCTGGGGCTTACACATTGTAAGTGTTTGATTGGCCAGACTAGACTCTCAGTAGCTGCTAACAGTCCCCCCTTCCTCAGTTTTGAAAATAATGCTTCTCTCTCTAGTAACTATCTACGTATGGTCATATCTGTATGTATGTTGGATCTGTCCATTGATCTATGATGTATGTATTGCTTATGGTCAGAAACTTGGAAGTCCTGTCGGTCTATTTTAATTTTTGCTAGTTTATGTTTGTATTTTCCCTGAAGTTTAGGGGGCTTACTTCCCCCCTGAACTAAGTGAATGATATGTGCTTGATTAAAGTAGATTGTTGACCCCTCAAAAGTTGCTTTCCTTTTAGAAATGCATATCTAAAACCCTGCACAGCTGGCCCTCCTGTGTATGCCAGAGTCCTTACTGATACATCCTGCAAGTTAGGAATGAACTGTGGAGAAGCAATCTAACGTGCTGACAGTAAGTTGTCTGGTAATCATTTTGTCTTGGGGTTGCAGCTTTTGTTGAATGCAAATATATATCTTTAAGAGGACAAATCTATGGTCAGTTCAGGACTCTGTGACATACATTGACTTCATCACCCTCATATCCTTTCTGTCTCTTTTCCTTATGATGGCAATCTATTAAGTTCAGTGTTTGCTGTGATAATGCGTGTGTAAAGTTTTATTGTTTTTAGGTAAATGGAATACTGTTGCTGATGAGAAAGTTATGAGACACCTAAGTCTTCAACAGCAAATAACTATTGTTGTAGTTGTTCTGCCATGTCTGATAGTCTGTGCCTACTCTGGCATTAAAGTCACCCAGAAGTACAAGTTCACCTTCTTTCAGTACATTGATGATGAGGGTCTCTAGGTCTTCATAAAATTTTTCTTTGACCTTATTAGGGTTCAGGATGGTGGGAGCAAAGTCACTGACGATGGTTAAGTCTCTCTTTCCTGCAAGTGACAATCACATTTTCATGAGCCTGTCATTAACTCCCTTTTCTAGGCATACAAGTTTGTGAACCAGAATAGTTTTGATTGCACAATGTATGTCAGTTTCATGCCACTGCCCCTCATTGTGGTGACTTGGGTTCAAATGTGGCCTTCAGTGCTGGTTGTGTGAACCTGAGCATGGCAATTAAATTATGTTTGCCTCAGTTTCCTCCTCTTTCAAGTGGGGGGTTATTATGGAACTTATCTCCCAGCATTGCTATGAGGATAAAATGAGGTAATATTAATACAGTACTATACAAATGCCTGCAATTATTATTACTACGGACTTTACTGAATACTATATTTTTCTTTTTTTATGGAATCTATCACAGTGTCTAAATCAACACTGTCACAAAATAAAATTATATATCAATTAATGTATTATATAATATAAATATTATGTGTATTATATAATTATTATATAATATAAATATAACATAATTATATAACACAATATAATAATTAATTAATATGTGTAATATATATTAATATGCTTATATGAGAATGCTCATACATTCATAATCATCATGAGATAACACAGGCATTGGACTATCCAGAATGAGGTTTTCTCACAGTGTAGGACTGTAAGAAAGCTACTTACACATCAAAGCTTTTATTCTTTGAAAGATGTTGTTCAAACCTTTTTGAGACCAATCAGTCAAGTGTCAAAGTCTTCGTCTTGAGAGGCTTTATCTGAGAGGGTCACAGATGTCTGAAGCAGAAGGTCTCCTTAATCCTTCCTGCCCTCTCCATTACAGGAGTGTTGCATTTACAATCAGAGGAAACACTTTAACGGAGAAGAATGAAGGATGCTTCTGTCAAAATTAAATTCCTGAACAAAGGAGCTGTCTCTTTCCTCTTTGAACTAATGCAGTTTAAAGGAGGAAAACAACATTTAAAGAAACTTGAGAGTAATGAAGACTTTGATTTTGTCTATATGTGGAGTGAGTGAATCTTTCTTATTGATAGTGAAAATTATATCATGAATACATGTTAAACATTTAAAAATATTTAAGTTTAGGTCTGTAATAATGGAATCTGGGACTATATTCAGAGTAAGGAGTAGATAGGAGCACCTCACAGAAATTTAAACACAGATAGGCTGGAGGGTAGCTGGAGCTGGTTTTCTGACCTATGATTATTCATTGATTCAGAAGATGTCTGTTATCTTAGTTTTGTCGATGTATTTAGAATAGTTGGTATCTCCATATCCCAACCAAAAACCTTACAGAAAAACCAACATAAAGACTGAACTTGGAGTGAAAATTTTGCTTGCCTAGCACCTTTTTATTTTTTTCAGATAGTGGATGTGAGAAAGTCTGAAAAGATAATGCACCCTACTCAATGTCACTTGCCACACATTCAACAAATAAGGTGACATTAATTCAAGGCAATGAGTAGAAACCTCGCTTATATTAAAGAACTCAACTAACTTTAATAGTCAGCTACTGAGTTTATTCAATCAAACCAACAAAAATACAGGTCAGTGAGTTAGTGAATGAGACACAAGTTGCAAGAAATAATAAAAAAAATGCTGTTTCCAGCAAAAGAGATTATTTCCAGGTCAGTAGAAGATTTTTTCAAAACTCCATGGTGGGCGATAGGGGGTGGCAGGGAGGGCAAGGTCAAAATGGCAAAGAGAAGGCAGGGACTGAGCTGAATCTCCCAAATTCCACTCCAAATAATTTTAAACAATTCTTCAAAACAAATTGTAGAGCAGAAGAACTCACAAAGAATAAGGTGAAACAATTTTTCTAGCAAAAGACAACTTAGAAGGTTGGCCCAAAAGGTCTAACACATAAGGGTGAGAGTGGAACACAGTCCAACACAGGTTGTAGCAGGCATGCCACAGGAAACACGGTGACATTTAAGCTACCCATCTGTTGCATCTCATCTTTGAAATATGACTAATCCAATTCTTTTTCCAGGTATATGTGCACACAATTATCTTTTTTCAAAATACTTTGTGCAAGCCTTCCCTGACAAATTACTTTCCACCACCAATGATTTTATATTTTCTTTTCGATTACTTGTATTTATGATTGTTTCAACATCAAAGTGTTTTGTGATTGCCTGCCATATATCATGACTGAAAAAAATATTGATGTTAAGGAAATAGAATGCCAAAGCAAGAAAGATGACTGAAATACTGTGTCATATCCTAAGTATAATAATACATCAAATCTGCATGACTGTTGCAAAATATGCAAATAATTTCACATTTCTTGGCCTTCAAAATGACTTTGTCAGGTGGGTGCTATTATCATTGCGATTTATCCCAATAGGAGTATTGAGGCTAAGGGGTGTTATGACCTCCTCAAAGTCTGATAAGTGTCAGAGGCATATTTCAAACTGAGCTCTTGACTATGAACTCAATGCTCTATCCACTACACAATGCTCTATCATTTACTCTTCTCCCTCACTTCTGAGTAGAAGTCTTTTTCCTTCTGAATGTATCATCCATCTGAGCTACTCTTTTTGATGTAATTACTAACAGAAATTCAAATAACTTAATAGAGAATTCTATGCTTATTTGTGTGTAAGGAGGATTGAGTAGAAGTTAATTACCCTTGTCCCCTTCCAGAGCCCTCAAGGTTGGTGTGGCCTCTTCAGCCATCTTCAAGTTGATCTAAGTTCACTTCACAAACGATCAAGGATATGTCAAGCAACTCTGAGCTTCAGAAATCCTTCGAATTGTCTGTTTTTTGTGTAATTCCATTGTCCTGCTCCTCTGTGATAAAGGAATGTTCTAACACATAGTATAGTCATTATAGAGCTCATGTCCAAAGTATGTGTATGTGTGTGTGTGTGTGTGTGTGTGTGTGTGTGTGTGTGTGTGTGTGTGTGTGTGGGTGGGTGGGTGTGGGGGTGTGTGTGAATATGTGTGTGTAGTAAACTAAATACTGTGATAGCAGGTAACATAAAATTGAACTTGTAGAGAATTAGGACAAACATGTCTATCTGTGGTATACATCTAAGACAGCCTAAGTGTTTTGTAAATGAGTTTTAAAATGCTAATATTGAGGGAAGTAGAGTCACTTGTTTTATCTAGAGATATTTGATACATGACTCTGGGGAACATTACTTTGACTCCTTGATTTGCCTGAAATTTTGAATGAGTGTAAAAATGGCATGCTTGCAAACATGTAAACTAAAAACATTGAAATAAATAAAATTTAATTGTATCTTTTACCTTATCAGGTAGTTCCACAGGAAGGGGTTACCAAAATGATGTCTTCTAATTAACAAATTCTTCTAGTGAAATGATTGCTAATTCATTGCATATACAAAGACCTGGAATTTTTTTTTAAATCCAATCAATGAATCTGCAATTTTAAGGTTTTAGTAATTTCCTATCTAATCTTTATTGTAAAAGTGCATTGAGTTTGAGTGTCAGCTTAAGAAAATGGATTTAATTTTATTTTTTTCCTAAATACTGCAAATACTGGTATCTTGATAGTATGGTTCACTTTTCAGAAATGTTCATATAGAACCCCCAAGTAATGTACAATTTCATTTCAAAAAAAGTGTGTGTTTCTGCATAATTCATTGGATGAAATGAGCTTTCAACATTATCTATGGATGACTTACAAAATCCTGCACAGTTCATAAGAAAGATTTGATTATACAGGTCCTTAGTGTCCATATGTACTGGCTTTGAATTCTTCATAAACAACTGAATGTCCTAAAGAGCTGTTTATATAGCAACACTTTTAACTATGTAATTTAGCTGGTTTAAGTAAAAATTTAGTTACCTAAAAGCAGAGGTTCCTATGTGTGCAAGAAATATTGACTGTTTTTGTACATGCATGCTGTAAATAGACATTTTAAGTTTGGATACAATATTCTTATACCTTTCAACTAACAGAGGAATTAAGCTTCTCTTGAAATTCTCCCTCCCCTTCAAAAAATGCAGCCTATAACTTTAAGAACTTTCTCTTTCTGACTTTCTGTGTTAGGCAGCATTCTACCTCCATGGCTTCCACACGGGCCCTTTATTTTCTCTTTGGTCTTCTGTCTGAGCTGAAGGGTTATATTTTCGTGTTCGAATGGTGAGATGACCTCATTAATTCTACTAACTAATCTTTCCAGCATCTAGAGACATTGCTTTATTTGGTTTTATGGCTCAGGTTAAAACAAATACGTATGTTCGGGAATTCTAAAACAATCGCTAGTCAGGAAAATTATACAATCACAAGAATTATTGTTATGGAACAAGCAAAAAGACAAAGATAGCACACACACACATACACACACATATACAGACACAAGCACTCATGCATGCATGCACTATATGGCAATAAATATGGACAGAGGTTCATTCCCACAAATGCAAGAAACTCAACCATGAAGCATGAGGGTGAGGGAGATATGACAGGGAAGGAACACTCTCAAAATTGGGGTTCAAGTGGTAAGATTATATACCCTCAAATGGGCTTGCTTGAGAACAGGTAATAAAGGCCAGATATAGGAGTGGGCATTTCTAATTGAAGATGTTACAGAAAAAAAATTTTCTGAGTCCCTTATCAGTGAAGATCCAGTAGGGAGAGTTTCATTGTTGGGACCATAAATTAGTGGGAGGATCTAACCTTAAGGAAGAAAGAGAACGACTTGAAGATCCTGTGGCAGGTCAAGAGTTTCCAGCCAAAAAACAACAAACCTCTTTCTGTCTCATACCAAGTTAACATTGGAAAAATAAAAACTATTTTGCCCATATTTTCCAATAGATATTAGGACCACTTAGCCTAAGTAACTCTGTAATTAATTCTATCTTTGTAAATATCAAACAATATCCATAGCATCAAACAATATATATTTAAAATTATTACAATCCACTCATTGAATCTAAATATTATTTAACTAGAAATAATTGGCTAACCCAAATCACATCATAACAATAATTTAACAATAGAAAAAATTAAAGATTTTGTTATGGAGAAGTTATCAAAAACTTAGAGGCAATTGCACACAGAAATAGAATAACACAGTAATCTGTGTGTGTGTTTGTCCTTCATTGCTGAAGAAGACCATGCCATCAGAGAAATGATGGCATGACTTGCACTTGATTTTGTTTTGAGTGAGGGAGGGCTGTGCGGGTCACCAGCCTCAGTTCTCCTCCAGAGGCATCTGAATCCAGTGACCAGATATTCATCAGGATGACTGGAGATGACCCAGGGTAAGGCAACTGGGGTTAAGTGACTTTCCCAAGGTCCCACAACTAGTGAGTGTCAAGTGTCTGAGGTGAGATTTGAACTCAGGTCCTCCTGACTCCTGCACTAGTGCTCTATCCACTGCACCACTTAGCTGCTCCAACACACAACAATAACAATCTCTAAGAGAACACTTGCCCCATAGTTCTACCTGCAGGCAGAATATTGGAAAACAGATCCCAAATCAGAGAAAGGACCTAAGACTAGATCTTTTAAATGGTCCCAAACAATATCTCCAAAAAAAACCAAAGATTACCCTGGTCACAGAGTTGGGGAAGAAACACATGCTGGAGATCAAAATTATCCCTTTGAAACCTAAATTTTGTTTTCTTTTTCTATTATTTTCCAAATTTATTAATGTATCTGTTTTCAGTTTTCAACAATCACCTCCATAAGTTCCAAATTTTCTCCCCCTCCCTTGCAACATCCACACCAAGACAATATGCATTCTTATATGGGTTCTACACATACATTCATGTTAAACACATTTTCACATTAGTCATGTTGCATACAAAAACTAAAATGAATGGGAGAAACTATGAGAAAAACAAAACAGAACAAAATATAAAAAAGGAGAAAATGGTCTACTTCATTCTGCTTTCCAGCTTCATAGTTCTTTCTCTGGATGTGGATGGCATTTTGTATCATGAGTCATTTGTAAATGTTTTAGGTCTTTGCATTGTTATGAAGGACTAAGTCTATGAAAAACAGTCCTCACACACTGTGGATGTTACTTGTATAATGTTCTCTTGGATCTGCTTACTTCATGCAGCGTCAGTTGCTCCAATTCCTTTCAGGTTTTCTTCTGAAGTCAACTTGTTCCTCATTTCTTATAACACAATAGTATTACACTATATTCATATACCACAATTTGTTCAGCAATTCCCAATTGAAGGACTTTCCCTTGATTTTAAGTTATTGGCCACCACAAAAAGAGCTGTATACGTGGATCCTTTTCCATTTTTATGATCCCTTTGAGATACAGCCTTAGAAGCAGCATTGCTAAATCAAAGGTTATGCACATTTTTTAAAACTATATAATTCATTTATTTTTCAGTTCTTCACATTCACTTCCACGAGAATTTGAATTCAAAATTTTCTCCCCATCTCTCCCCATGATCTACCCCAGGAGAGCATGCACCCCATGTACCCCTTCCTCCAGTATGTCCTCCCTTCTATTAACCACACTTCTTCCATCCCCCTTCCCTTCTATTTTCCTGTAGGGCAAAACAGATTTCTATATTCCATTGCCTGTTGCATGCTAAAAGAATTTTTAACATTGATTTTTAAGCTTTGAGTTCCATAGTCTTTCCCTCCCTCCCCAACCACTCTCATTGAGAAAACAAGCAATTCAATATGGGTCATAAATGTGCAACAATGCAAAGCATTTCCATAATAATTATGTTGAAAAAGACTAATCACATTTCCCTCTGTCCTATCCTGCTCTTCATTTATTCAATTTTCTCCCTTGACCTGTTCCCCCAAAACAGTGTTTCCCTCTGATTATCCCTTTCCCCATTTTGCTGTCCCTTTTATTATCTTCCTTCTCCTATCACATTGCCCCTTCCCTTCCTGCAGGGCAAAATAAATTTCCATATACAATTGAGTGTGTGTTACTCCCTCCTTAAGCCAAATCCCATGAGAGTAAGGCTCAATTATTTCCTTTCATCTCCCCACTTTCCCTCCATTGTAGAAGTTCTTTCTTCTCTCGTGTGTGAGATGATTTTGCTACACTCTACCTCTCCTTTGCTCTTACTCCTAATACATTCCTTTCAACAGTAAATTTTATTTTTGTAGGTATTCTCCCTTCATAATGAGCCCACCCTGTGCCCTCTGTATATGTATACACACACATATATACACATATACATACACCCATGTACATATACATACCTACCCATATATACTATGCATATGCATACATACCCATACACACCTACATCTATCTATCTATCTATCTATCTATCTATCTATCTATCTATCTATCTATCTATCTATATGTAAACATGCTGGAATATATATATGTATATATAAACATGTTGGAATATATATATGTATATATAAACATGTTGGAATATATATATGTATATGTGTATGTATATGTGTGTATGTATATATATGTGTGTGTGTGTGTGTGTGTGTGTGTATATATATATATATATATATATATATATATATATATATATATATATATATATGTATATGTATTCCCTCTAACTACCCTAATACTGGAAAAGGTTACAAATAACATCTTTCCATGTAGTAAACAGTTCAACTTAAATAAGTTCCTTAAGGCTTCTCTTTCCTGTTTACCTTTTCATGTTCCTCTTGATTCTTGTATTTGAAAATCAGTTTTTCTATTCAGCTCTGGACTTTTCAATAAAAATGCTTGGAAGTCCTCTATTTCATTGAAATTCCATTTTTTCCCCTGAAGTATTATACTCAGTTTTGCTGGGTAGGTGATTCTTCATTTTAATCCTTTCTCCTTTGAACTCTGGAATATCATACCTTTGATATTTTAGTGTAGAAGTTAGGTATACACATTTTTATAGCCCTTTGGGCATAATGCCAAACTGCTCTCCTGAATGGCTGGATCAGCTCATGGCTCTACCAACATTGAATTAATGTTCCAACTCTCCCACATCTTCCCCAACATTTAACATTTTCTTGTTTTGTCAAGCTAGTCAATCTGATAGGAGTGATGCGGTACCTTATAGCTGTTTTGTTTGCATCTCGCTAATCAATAATGATTTAGAGCATTTTTTATATGACTATGGGTAGCTTTAATTTCTTCCTCTGAAAACGTCCTGCTTATATACTTTGACCATTTACCAACTGGGGAATGACTTGTATTCTTGTAAATTTGACTCAGTTCTTGATATATTTTAGAAACAACAAATACTAGTTGTGAAAATTCTTTCCCTCCTAATCTTGTTTGTCTTGGATTTATTTGTGCAAATACTTTTCAATTTAATATAATCAAAATTATACATTTTGCATTTCACAATGTTAGATATCTCTTGTTTGGTCATAAATATCTCCATTCTCCATAAATCTGACAAATAAACTATTCCTTGCTCCCTTAGGTACTTTTTCAATATCGGCCTTTATACCTAGGTCATGTACCCATTTGTACTTCATTCTGATATATGGTGTCAAGTATTGATTGATGCCCAGTGTCTGCTACACTATTTTTCACTTTTCCCAGCAATTTTTGTCAAAGAGTGAGTTCGTATGTCAGAATCTGAGGTTTGGGGGTTTATCAAACAATAGACTACTATATTCATTTGCCAAGCCTAGAGGCCTGTATTGGGCTACCCGAGTCTTTCTTACCTGTCCAGGTCTTCGGCTGGCCATGCCGGATGCACGTATGAGAGAAAGGACGTTCCAGAGTCAAACAGGGGTTGAGCTTTATTACAGGGTTTCGGTTACAAGTGCAGGGGGTCTTCTTTCTTAGGACGAAGAGGGGGAGATTTCCTAAGAAGGCTAAGCTTAAGGGAATGGAAGTAGAAGTACAAGCGGGGAGAGAGGGGGAGGGGAGAGAGGAAAGAAAAGAAGCGGAGCCTTACTGTCCTCTTGGCTCCACACGTGCTAAGAGAGAGCTTTCTGGCTTCCTCAATCCTACTTAATCTTCAGCCACACAGTTTGCATCTCAATACCATGCTGTTAGGTAACTAGGTGTGCTCCAATCCGGGATGACCTCGAGGGCAGGGAGACTCCACCCATCAAGTATCTCCGGGGGAGAGGCGGAAATACCCGAGCTAGCCGAGCTAGCTCAGTCTGACCTTCTCGAACCCCCGCTGTTCATGGAGGGCCTCGTAAGACTCTAAGATTTAGAAGTCCCACTTTTACCTGCCCGAGACTGTCCACACGGAATTGAGCTTCCAGTCCCAACATTCATTGACTTGTGTCTTGAGTACCTAACCAATTCCACTGATCTACCCCTCCATTTCTTAGTTAGTACCAAGTGATTTTCATGATTGCTGCTTTATAATCCAGTTTAAGATGAAGTATGACTAGGTGACCTTCCCTAACATTTCTTTTCATTAATTCCTTTGATATTCTGAACCTTTTGTATTTCTAGAGGAATTCTGATTTTTTCTAACTCTAAAAAATAATTTTTGGCAGTTTTATTGGTAAGGCACTGAATAAGTAAATTAGTTTAAGTAGAATAGTCATTTTTATTATATTACCTTGGCCCTTGCATGAGCAACTGGTGTTTGTCCAATTATTTCTATCTGATTTCATTTCTGCAAAAAATGTTTTGTAATTTTGCTCATACAGTCCCTGGGTTTGTTTTGGCAGGTAGACTCCCAAATATTTCTTAGTGCCTACTGTAACTTTATATGTGATTTCTCTTTCTATCTCTTGCTAGTCGACATTTTTAGTGACATACTGAAATGCAGATGATTTATGCTGGTTTACTTTGTATCCTTCAACTTTGCTAAATTATTTTATTATTTCAAGTAAGTTTTTACTTGATTCTCTAGGATTCTCTAAGTATAACCTCATATCATTTACAAAGAGTGATAACTTGGTTTCTTCTTTGCCTATTCTACTTTTTTCTATTTCTTTTTCTTCTCTTACTGCTAAAACTAAAATCTCTAGTACCATATTGAATAACCGTGGTGATAACTGACATCCTTGTTTCACCGCCTATCTTATTGTAAATGCATCAAATTTATCCCCATTACATAACTTGCTTGTTGATAGTTTCAGGTAGATAGTATTTGTTATTTTAAGGAGGACTCCATTTTGTCCTATGTTCTCCAATATTTTCAATAGGAATGGGTGTTATGTTTTGTCAAAATTTTTTCTGCAACAATTGAGATAGACATATGGTTTCTGTTAGTTTTCTTGTTGATATGATTACTTATGCTGGTAATTTTCCTAATATTGAACCAGTTCTGTATTCCTGGTATAAATCCTACCAGATGAAAGTGTATTATTCTTGTGAGAAGATGCTGTCATCCTTTTGCTGATATCTCATTTAAAATTTTTGCATGTATGTTCACTAGGGAAATTGGTTTATAATTTTCTTTCTCTGTTTTGCTTCTCCCCAGTTTAGGTATCAGCACCATATATGAATCATGAAAAGAAATTGGTAGGAATATTTAAATCAGTTTTCCCCAGTAGTCTATAGAGTATTATAGTTAACTGCCTTTTAAATGTTCGGTACAATTCACTTTTAAATCCATCTGGCTCTGGAGAATTTTTTCCTAGGGAGTTCATCGATGGCTTGTTCAATTTCTTTTTCTCAGTTAGGGTTAAGTATTTTACTTCCTCTTCTGTTAATATGGGCAATTTATATTTTTTTAAATGTTCATCAATTCCATTAAAATTGTTAAATTCATGGACATACAGTTGGGTAAAATAATTTCTAATTGTAGTTTTAATTTCCTCTTCATTGGAAGTGAATTCATTCTTTTCATTTTTCATACTGGTAATTTGGATTTCTTCTTTCTTTTTTTAATCAAATGGACAAAAGGTTTATAAATTTTATTTTATTTTTCATAAAAGCAGCTATACGTTTTATTTATTAGCTCAATATTCTCTTACTTTGAAATTTACTAATCTCTCCTTTATCTTCTATTTTTTTCATTCGTTTGGTTTTGCTTTATAATTTCTTGGTTTCTCATAAAGTCATTAGCCTCCATCTGTTCCATTCTAATTTTTAAAGAACTGTTTTCTTCAGTGAGCTTTTGAACCTCCTTTTCCATTTGGCTAATTCTGCTTTTTAAAGCATTCTTCTCCTCATCAGCTTTTTGGACCTCTTTTGACAATTGAATTAGCCTATTTTTAAAGGTGTTCTTTTCTTCAGTATTTCTTTGGGTCTCCTCTAGCAAGCTGTTGACTTGCTTTTCATGATTTTCTTGCATCGCTTTCATTTCTCTTCCCAATTTTTTCTCCATGTCTTTTACTTGATTTTCAAAATCCTTTTTGAGTTGTTCCTTCACCTGAGACCATTGCATATTTATTTTGGAGGTTTTGAAGACAGAAGCCTTGATTTCCTCTGATGTTATACTTTGTTCTTCCTCATCTGAAATGATGGAAGAAAATGCCTGTTCACCAAGAAAGTAACCTTCTATGGTCTTATTTTTTCTCCCAGTTTTGGGCATATTCCCATTCCGTTGCTTGACTTTTGAGACCTTTGTCGAGTGGAAGATATATTCTGGGGACTTGTAATTTCTCAGTTCCTCCAAGGTTGCACAATCAAGGGAGAGGTATTTCTCCTCTCTTGATGTGCACACTGGTCTGGAAGCAACCAAAACCTTTTCTGTCCAGCATCTGGAATTGAATTCCCTCACCACAACTGCCTCCATCTCCACCACTAGTCCTCCTCCTCACCCCTGGGAGGAACTCAGGACTGAGAGTTAGATCAGTGACTCAATTCCCCAAAGACTTTAGATAGAGGTCTCCCAGGGCTGCCACTGAGGGCTGAGATTTAATCAACCCTTCAGTTCTACCAGGGCTCTAGATGGAGGGTTCCTAAAATGGCAGCTCCCACTGCAGTGTTTGTTGCAGGAGGTCCAGATACTGCTCCCCTCTCCTGGGTGAAGGAGCCCTCCCACTGACTTTTGAAACTGTCTGTGGTGTTTATGGGTTGAGGAATTTGGGAACTTCTGCTAGCAGAGCTCTTAATCCTGTTCTGGGTCATGTTCCTGCTTCTCCACTCTGGTCTCTGCTCTATATGCTGGTCTGGCCTGCACTCTGCACACTGGTCTAGTCTGTGCTCCACATGCTGGTCTGGTCTGGGCTCTGCTGTCTCTGTCTTTCTGCACTAGATTGTGAGGTTGCGGATGTCCTAGTACATGATTGGTTTTTGTTTATGTGCCATGTACTGCTGAGAAAAAAATATATTCCTTTTGATCCCCATTCAGTATTCTCCAGTGGTTTTTCACATCTATCTTTTCCAGAATTCTATTTATCTCCTTATCTTCTTTATTGTTTATTTTTAGGTCAGATTTTTAAAGTTCAGAGAGGAGGAGTTTGAGGTCCTCCACTAGTATTGCTTTGCTCTCTATTTATTACTGTAACTCCTTTAACTTTTCTTCTAAGAATCTGGATGCTAAACCACTTGGTGTATATGTGTTTAGTAATGCCATTACTCCATTGTCTATTGCCTTTTTGCAGGATATAATTTCCTTCCTTATTTCTCTTGATTGGAACTGTTTTTGTTTTTGTTTGTTTCAGATTAAGATTGCTCCTCCTGTTTTTTTCTTTTAACTTCAGCTGAAGCATATTCTATTCCAGCCTTTTACCTTTACTCTTTGTGTGTATCAAATGTGTTTCTAATAAACAACATACTGTAGGATTATGGATTTTTATAGAATTATTTTGTTTTCAGTGTTCAGCAATCACTTCCATATATCTTAGATTTTTTTTCCAGTCTCTGCCCCATACTCCCCCCTCCTTCCTTCCCTGAGATGACATGTAATCTTATATAGATTCTACAGGTACATTTCTATTAAATGCATGTTGCATAGAAGAATTAAAATGAGTGGAAGAAACCATAAAACAAAACACAGTACAAAAGAAAATGGTCTTTCTATCTGTGATGCAATTCCAAAGTTCTTTCTCTGAATGTGGAAGGCCTTTTGCCCCAATAGTCCATTGGTATTTTTTTAAGTTCATGCATTTCAATGAAGTACTAAGTATCCCAGAAGAATTTCTCGCACACTGTTATAGTTGCTGTGTACAAAGTTCTCCTGGTTCTGTTCTTTTCACTCAGAATCACTTCATATAAGTCTTTCCAGGCTTCTCTGAAGTCTTCCTGTTCATCATTTCTCATAGCACAATAGTATTCCATTACATTCATATACCACAACTTGTTGAGCCATTCCCCAACTGATTGACATCCCCTTGATTTCCAGTTTTGGGCCACCACAAAGAGAGCTTTTTTTTTGTATTTTTGTACATGTGGGGCCCTTACCCATTTATAAGATCTCTTTGGGATAGAGTTCCAGGAGCGACATTACTGAGTCAAAGGGTATGTACATTTTTGTAGCCCTTTGGGCATAGTTCCAAATTGTTCTCCAGAGTGGTTGGATCCGCTCACAGCTCCACCCACAATGAATTAGTGTTCCAACTCTCCCACAACTTCTCCAACATTTATCATCTTCCTGTTTTGTCATGTTAGTCAATCTGATAGGTGTGATGTGGTACCTCTGAGTTGTTTCAATTTGCACCACTCTAATCAAAAGTGATTTAGAGCCTTTTTTTACATGATTACAGATAGCTTTAATTTCTTAGGATTGTGATTGTTATTCCATTTTCTTTTTATGAAAAAGTTCACCCCATTCACCTTCACAGGCATAATTACTATCTGTGCCTTTATCTTCTTCCTAAACCCTTCACTCCCGCTTTTGCTTTTATTTCTCCTTTCCCTTCCTCAGAAGGATTTTACTTTTGAAAACTGCCTCTCTCAGTCACTCCTCACTGCTATCAGCCTCCCTCCCTTTTATTTCCCTTCTTCCTTAGTACTTCTTCCCTCCCTTCTAACCACCTCTTCCCCTTTCTTTCCCTTTAGTGGTCCTACTGAATGTAGAGAAAGTTACATTTCTCTACTTAACTGACTGCATTCTTCCTTCCTTAAAACAAATCTGAGGACAGTAAAGTTAAAACAATGCTCATCTCCCTCCCTTCTTTTCCTCTACTATAATATGTTTCTGTGCCTCTTCTTCTGGTGTGGTTTACCCTTTTCTGCTTTCTCCTTTCATCCCTTGATTAGGTTTTTAATCATCAATTCAGTTATTTTATAGCCATACTTTCTATCTATGTGTATCTCTTTTAAACTTCACAATAAATATACAGCAAACTTACCACCTTACAGAACCCTGAATGTTGTAAGGAGTTGTAGTCTAATCTATGGTAGTCAGGTGAATGAACATGACATGGATATTTTGACAGTTTATGTGTCTTGGGACCACCCATAAGAATATCATCCACATAGGGCCTTGTGTGGAGGCCCTCTTCTACCATGAGTTCCTCCAAGTGCTGGAAGCAATATTCCATGGGCCAGGACTATTCAAGTAGCTCAGAACAAGGGTATGAATGTGGATTATGAGTCTTTGAAAGTAACAGCAACCACCTGGAGAGTTGGGTGGTTTGCAATGAGCATGCCTAACTGTGTCAGGGTTTGTCCTGTGACTGAGACTTTCAGCTCATAATAACCATGCCTGTAATTGGAAAAGGGAGATGGATGCTAGGTATGACAACAACTTGTGTGGTGGGAACCAACAGAGAATCCATCTTTAAATTAGTGGTGGTACATTTACGCACAACAGTGTGCCCACCAAGTCTCTGCTCAGGTTTGAATATCCTATGATGAATGTACCTCTGTGTCCAAAAGGGCCACCCGCTCTTGACTATCAGTAGATGATCTCTAAATTAAAAGGACTATGGAGAGGCAGCCATCCCTAGCCCCAGGTGTGTTGCTATGTTTTTCTTCTGGGGCCTCTGACATTCTTGGAGGCTGGAGGCAGTGCTTCCATTATCTTGGTTTGCACTTTCCTGGCTGCCCTGGTGGATTTTGTCTTTGCTCCTGTCCCTCTCTTGCTCACACCTTGACAGGAGGCCTCTCAGTTTTCTTCCCGACTTGCCCAGAATCATCCAGCTTGAGGCACCAGATCTCAGAGGTATTAGTATAAGGCAGACTGGGTGTCTTTGTCTCCCCAATCTCAAGGGCTGTTATTCTGACTGCTTTTCCCTTGGATCATCTCCTGGCCTTCCATCTCTGGGCCCCAAAGACTCTGATCCCTTTCTGCCTTAATCTTCCGCTAGGTCCATCCCTTCTTCCCCTGCAGGCCTCATTGGACTACACTTGAATGTGTTACTCTTTCTTGGATCTCTCCACCATATCTAGGCAGTTAAAAGCAGCATTTATAGTGTCAGTTATAGTCATCGGGAGGAGGGTGGCATAGTAACTCCTTAAAGAAACAGGGAGTGAGCACCATTGTCTAAGGCAGTTTCCTCAGGTCCTGCCTATCTTTCATCTACTCAGGGATCATCATTATCATGGTGTAGGTACAACATTTTACCTAATCCCTTCAGCAAAGAGAAATTGATGTAACTACTGGTATAACTTCCTACTCTTATGCATTAGATCTTTAATCAGTTTGGAATTCAGTGAGAGTTAGGGACTTCCTCCTGATCTTCAGAAGACTATGAACACTTACCTTGGTGACTATGTTGTCACCAAGAGGGCTTGGGAAGGGTCATCCTCCTCAGGTCTCAGTCTAAATCATGAGGATTGGCATTGGTGTCTGGGGAATCTTTGGAAAAGTTATTCTTAATCCAATAGTCTGGTTAGAAGCATAGTAATAATCTTTTTCTGGTTTAACTTATTTTGGAGCCATGAGGATGCTAGAAGAGTCCAACAGAGATTTTTAGGGGACTTATAGCACTTGATAGCTTGGACAACTTCAGCAGAGATCTTAGGAAGAGTTGGCACTAGAGTTCCTTTGCCTAATTTCTTAAGAAGAGATCTGGAAGGTTTGTATCAAGGGTTAGGGGGTCAAAATCCTCCTGGAATGGATTCTCTCTTGCCACAAAGAAGCAGTAACAAAGCCAATTAGCACCAACTTTATACTGTTGTTTTAACTGTTGCCACTTTCCTTATTCTTTGACTTACTCACAATGCAGGCTATAGAGAGAACTATTGAGTCATAGAAACAAAAAGTTCCTTCATAGTTCCTTTACCGTCTCCCATTCTGAATCTCCAAGTACATAATCAATTTCTTGCTTTCGCCTTGACTTCTTGATTTTGACACCTTGAAAAAATGTCTAAGTATTTTTCTTAAATTCTATCAGATCAAAGTCATGGTCAATGTCACATGGGTCCCCTGTATGTCTCCATTACTTCCACCAATCACAGACATGTGTTATCTCTCTCCAAGTAATCACATATAGTTACTACTATCTTGGCAAGTATTATTTGACTGCAAATTATGGAACCATACAATTGCAATAAAATTTAAATTACTACTAATCCAAAGAAACACATGACTAATACAACTAGGTTGTGAAATGTAACCAAAAATAGCTTGTATGTGAGAAAATTATGATCACAAATGGAAGCCAACTGGTCATGTAGAAACATGAGGGAAAACAGATGGAACAATCTGTATGAAAGAGAGGTACACTGAGGTCTTAAATTAAAACCTAAGGGAAGAACTTTGGCAATGTAGAGGGATACTGTTTGGAAGACTGATAACAAAAGATGGACAAGAATGTCTCAAAACATGGAAGAATTTTGATCTACATAGTTTATACATATATATACGTGTGTGTATACATATATATGTATATATATGTATGTATGTGTGTATACGTATATATGTACATTTATGTATGTATATCTATATATACACATATATGTATATCAATGTTATCCTCAACTTAACAAAGCACTAATTGCTTAAGCCAGTAGTCTCCAAAATTATTGGATTACCTCTAATGAAAAAAAGTCACCCCTGATATATGAACATTTATTTTTTTATGAATTATATGTGTATACAGAAAACCTGCATGGCAGAGTGGATGGAGATCTAGCCTCAGAACTAGGAAGGTCTGTGTTCAAGTTTGATCTCTGACACATACTGGCTATGCGATATTGGACAAGCCACTTAACTACTCTGTACTCTTAGGAAGCTTCCTGGTCAGAAGTTGCAGAGAGCGTGCAGACCAGCACAGATAAAAGGAATTTTACTTACCCAGAAATAAATTATGACAATGAAATCATAGGTCTTTTCCACCTTGTACGTATAGTAGAATGTGCCTGACAAATGCTTATTGGTTGAACATAATACATAGATTATAAAAAAAAATGCAGAAAAACACAAAGTGAAAACAAAGTGAGATACAGGTGAAATAAATATTTTAAAAATATCACTTATGTTATTAGGGCAATAACCTTTTTTGCTTTCAATAAACATGTAGCTTTTATTAAGAAAAATTGAATATGCTTCATTATTTTTGAAATGTTAGTTTAACACTTTATGTTAAAATGATTTAACTGTCTGGTTCTAAGTTGATTTTACTTTGATTCTTGGTTTTTAAGTGTTGTCATGGCATAAAATGATACTAAAGATGATACATATATTCAAATGGAAGATGGCATTGTTGCGAAACAATAATAAGGGCAGGAGCACCCACTGCAGCAAAAGTACCTCTTAAAGATACATGGATCCACGTGGAAGGATGATGCTTATTAAATCATGATCTTTATCTTTTTTTCCCATTTATCAATGGTGAGAAAAATAAAGACTATGATTTTTTTTTCTTTCTGTCTTTGTGCTTTTTGTTTTAATGTATCTAGTAAATTCGTATTTTCCTTTAGATGGGGGATGCAGTTTATGGGGCATGCTCTCTGGAGATCAGGTACCTTGTCCTGAGAATGGTTGTCTGTTCTAATCAGAAGGGTTCAGAGACAGGGCAGGTGGCAAGATGAGCAGATAGCCTTGGTTTTCTGGTGATGGCTGCTTACATTCCTTGACTTTTGAGTTGTCTAGTGGATCTGAAGATTCCTTGGAATGAGGATTTCAGGTCTCATAGAATTTTGTGCGTAGCTGCTTAAGCTTATTGCCCTCTAGTGACACTGCTTCTTCCAAATTGCCTCTGTCTAGGTCAGGGTGGGGAATCTGCAGCTTCAAGGCCTTTGACTGATTCCAAACTTAATAGAACAAATTTGAGGATGTACAGGGAAGGATTTGTTCTGTGAAGTTTAAATTCAGTCAAAAGGCTGTGCTTGAAGACCTAGACGGTCACATGTGTTCTTGAGGTTGAAGGGTTCCCCACTCCTGTTCTAGGTGATACTTCTTTACTTTTCCCCTCCTAGTGATACCACTTGTGCCTGCTAAATCTTGAGCTTTTCTTAATGCATGTTTCCTAGGAAAGCTTTAGACTCTCTTTTGCTCTGTGGTGAGAAGTTAGGATTTGACAAGGGAAGTACCATCTATCTACCAGTCTGCCTATTTTCTGCCTGCAGAGGTTTCAATGGTATTGACAGGGGAAGGAGAATCTCAGAGGGATATCAGTCTGACAAACATAAACAGCTATATTTTTCTCTTTTAGGTTCTAATATTCTTTTCTTGAATCCTGATGTAATCTTGAAGCATGCCCTTGGGAAACCACTACCTTTGGTGCCTCTTAACTGCCATATCTTTTGTTCGTTTCTTATATCTTCAGCGCTACTCTTCTAGGTAGAGAAGAGAAGGAATGACATTGACAATTTGTTGGATAAAATGAGTTTTTAATATTTGAGCACTTGTCTAGAAATGAAAACTTTCATCTCTGAAGTCCTTCTTGGCATTGTCAGATAATTCAAAATCAGAAACTGATGAAATTTTATCAGTTGAAATGATATTAGAAAAGAGACATTGCCATCTGTTTTTTTCAAAGCACTCAAGGACAATGAAACCTTTCCATCTGCCTTTCAGGTAAAACCTTCCATATTTTTTGTCTCTATCAATAAAATGTGAGCTGCTTGAGAGCAAGAACTGCCTTAGTTTTCTCTTAAAAATCCCCAGCATGTAACTTAGTGTTTGATAAAGAATAAGTGTTTAATAAATGCTTCATTCTATTATCTCTCCAAAATTTAAGCCATTCTTCAAATATTTCAGTGTGATAGGTACGTTTCTGTACATGAAGGAAGATGGAAAAATAAAGATTTAATTCTTGCTCCCAACAGGCTTCCAATCTGTGGATTTCATCCGTTGGCACAATTTCCCTATCTCTTTGCTATGAACTTGTGAGAAGTAGTTCTGAGCTTTGTTTTAGCCATAGGTAAGTAATTTTATTTTTTGAATCTTACAATATATTTTAAAAATGGCAATTAAAATTGAATAAAGCAGAATCACCTAGGGTCTTAAGAAAAATTGCATTTGAACATTTTGATTAAATTTAAAATAACATTCATTCAAAAGTGAATCTTTAACTGACTTTAGAATCTCAGAAGCATATCATGCTTACAGTCTTTGAAATTTCAATAAATGTACTCATGCTTCAATAATATCCATCACTAAGTAGTTAATGTAGATTTAATGGGACCTTAAACTCATATGCCCAGTGATGTTTTATTGCATTCAGAAACCATCCTCATTTACCTAAACAATCGAACAATTTAATTATTTCAAAGCTTGTGGGTTCACTTTTAGACAATTGCCTTTTAATGTGATACTCCATAGCTGACTCATCTCTAGGCTCAGCTGGTGCCTTGTAAAATAAAGTGATTAAAACCAAACCTATAAATTATGTGCCTCATACCAGAGAAGGGTCTCTACATTGATAATGTAAAATCATATACTCATGTTTTCAGATATGCTATTAGTTTCTGACATATGCAAACAGAAACACATAAGAACTTTTGTTTCATGTTTCTAAATAAACTTTTAGCTATATTCAAAGTTCTTTTTTCCTGTTCCAGATATAGCAAAATGTTCAATCTGAAATCAAATCAGAACATACCTTATATTTATTTCAACCATAGTAGCAATTCAATCCAGGGAAAAATGCACTTTTCTATCTCACCATTATAAAGTTAGGTTAACATGCCATGCACACACATTTATACATACATACAAGATACATATGCACACATATACCCACACAGGTATGTGAATATACAAATGAATTAGAATATGCACACATGTGTAATGACATATAGATATTAAAAGACATAATATAGATGTAGAAATACATTTAGCTAGAGTGTGAAAGCAATAGTCAAAGAGATAGCTAACCACAATGAAATAAAAATAACTAAATGATGCATAGATACATGCTAGATAATAGATAGTATATAAGTGTACTATATGACTAGATATTTCTATTTTATCCCCTCATCTGAATGAACTCCTTGAGGATAAAACTTCATTGTCTTTACCTCTCATTGTAGGCATAATAATCAGTAGATACTTAAGTATATACTTAAGAACTTAATAAAAAAAATGTTCTAAAAATTTAAGTGACCAAGGTTACAGAGATAAGAAATGTAAGAAATACTATTTAAATTCATATCCTCAGGGTACAAATCTTGTCACTTCAACAGAATCAGTCTTAATATTTGTTTGCCTCTACCTCCCAATATAATAGCTTTTTTAGAATGAACTACAATAAAATAACGCCTGTCTCTTTACTTCTCCATTTTTCTATCTATCATCTGAATTTAATTCTCATGTATCATCTATGGATCATTTAATTGTAACTTTATCTGTCATTTATCTGTCATTTTATTATAGTTGGATGTTTATATCTATTTCTAAATCATCAGTTAGAAATAACAAAAAATGGCCTTTGAAGCCAGGTCCTCAGACCAGATATCTTTCCACTCCCCCAGAGTCTCTCCTATTTCTTTGAGACGTGATTGTCTCTGCTCCTCAGTCCAAAGAGATAGTCTTTTCTGAGCCAACCACAAGAAAATAATGTAGATGTGTAGCATAGATAAATAAATACAGATGTAGCAAATAATTTTTTCCTGTGGGAGGATGAGGAGGAGGTTTAGAGGGTTGCACTCAATTACAAGCATAGACATCTGTCTACTCAGTTTTTCCTCTATTCTTTACCTCTTCTGCACAGCTCTGTAGTAATACACAATGCTGGCTGTCTGGCTACCACAGTATGTGCAGATTTCTGCAGTTTGGAGTTTGACTCTTTGTGACAATGGAGGTGAAGGTGGGGTTCCATATTGCTTTCTTTTTTAAGTCCGTAGGTTGACTTGTGTAGCTTTGCTATAGGAAAAGGTGGGTGTTAATTCATGGTGCTTGATTCTTTAGATCATGAAGAGAGAAGAGTCTGATTTATCTGGGGTGAGTAATTCCTATTTTGAAGAGATTTAAAAGATTATGGGGACAGGGCACATTTATAGTCCTTTATCATATTGATCACCTGACCTCGAAGTCCTCCTCTTTAAAGGCACTCTTAAATGCATTTCTTCTTCTCACTCTTGGTTTTCTTTTTGTTTTTGTTCTTGCTTTTGTGCTTCTTTGTAGAGATGGTAGCTGTTGTATTTGTAGCCATTGTTGTCACCCTAGTAGTAGTGATTGTAGTAATAAACTCCCGCTAGATCCTTTCAACTCTAAAACTATTACAGGATGTTAATATCCTCCAATAAGTTAATTCATATCTTCAGAAGGAATGTTAGAAAAGGAACGGAAATAGAATTTTAGATTTAAGAATGAATACATAACAGTACACAAAAGCATAAGAATGTCCAGAATTCTTAAGTCGAGAATGATTTTGGAACTTGTGAAAAATTGCGAAGACAATTACAAAGGCTCTTTTTAAACCTATCTGGAAAAAGAGGGAAAAAAAGGAAGATATCAATCTAGTGTTTGAATCAAATTACATAATATTACAAGTGACAGAGAGAAATCAGAATCCCTCAACTCACTTCATTTCCATTTTTTTCTGTCAAAGAGATTGATCTTCACCATGGAAAAGGAGAGAACAAAAATGTTTAAGAAAGGAATGCAGTAATAAGTCAGGAGGCCATAGGAGATCTCCTATCTACTTTGAATGAGTTCACATCTTGAGATTTTGTTGAATTATATTCCGGAGCTCCATAATGTTGCACAAATCCATCTCCACTCATAGTTCCACCACTGGAATTCAAGGTTTCATTACTGTGTTGTCTGTATGATTTGTAACAACCTCTTATCAAACTGCATTGCATGCCTCCTGTCTCTCTTCTAATTTGCAGAGCTCCTAGGGAGAAAATATTCCTAATAGATAGTTTTAATTAAGTTTCTCTTCAGCTCAAAAACATTCCATGGCTTCTTATTCTCTACACTGTTAAGTCCAAATTTCTCAGCCAGTGATCAAAGAACTTCCATGATATGACACAAAAATCTAGAAAAAAAATTGGACAAGTAGAGTATATCCAAAGAAAGGTATTAGGATCTAGACACAATGAAAGGAGAGGAAGTTGAAGCAACTGAAGCAATTAACCTAGAAAATTCATACTTTAAGGGGAGATAATTGCTGCCCCTAAATACACAGTATTATCTTCATGCACTTTTAAATTAAGTTAAATCTTCATTGAGACTTTTGGGGCATTCTATATATGTTGAATTTATATCTGGAAGAATTATACTTACATACTTATGCTTATTCTTCCAGAGAGAAGAAATAAGTCCATTGGACAAAAGTTATAAAGAAGTAAATTGAGATGCAGAAACAGGAAGGACTTTTGACAAAGTAGCATGGTATCAGAGAGAGGTAGCATGAAATAATAGGAAAAATGCTAGATGTGGAATCAACGTAAACTCACATTCACATCTTATCTGTGATGTTTACTACCCTTTTTCACCCTTAACTGACCAAGTTATTTGATCTCTTTCAGCTTCACCTTTTGTCATCTGTAATATAGGGATGTTAATAGCTTTGGGATCTATTTGACAAGTAATCCCTCTCTGAGGGCTAAAGATAAACAAATGCTAAGCATAGTGTATGGAAAAGAATAAGGATTTATACTAATTTATAGATGAAGTTGAAATGTAAGGAACCTAGGGGAAAAATGCTGTGCTACCTGATAGTTCTTTAAAGTCAAGAATGGAACTGTCAAGATGTCAGATGATCCACTGTTTTCCAGAGATATAGTCCAGCAAGCAAACTGTACCCTTAACTTGGCATAACAACAATCTTCTGTGCTCACCCTCTGGGTGATTTTGTCCTCTGGCAAAATCACATAATTACTGTACTGCTTTGATCAGCACCAGGTGTTCTTCGAGCTTGGACAAGCACCAGACAAGCACGGACAGATTCCCACTTCCCAGTCATGAAGTCCTGCTATGAATCAAACTTGTTTCACTGTTACCCTTTATTATCAGGACTTCGGTTCACCATGCAGTAATGAGTATAAGTATAGAGATCTGCCTTGGGGTGGGGAACCTGCAGTCTCAAATCCACATGTGGTCTTCTAGGTCCTCAGGTGCATTTACTGAGTTCAAGTTTTATAGAAAAAATCTTTTATTAAGGTGATTTATTCTGTGAAGTTTGGATGCAGTCAAAGGTCTACCCCCCAGTAGAGGGGGGACTCCAAAACATGTGTACTTGCTTGCAAGCCATTTCCCTCACTTTGAAATTAAATTTCTGTTTGATTCCTGACTTTCTTTTCTCTAGCTTGCTCTGCTTGGTTCTGGCCACCTACAGGTTAGAGGCTGCTTCCATCCAGTTGACAGACTAAATTTAAGAAAAATATGCTTTTAAAAGTTAAGTGTTAAGGATTCCCCTGAACTTGTCTTCTTGAATTACTACATTTTTCAGAAACACTGACCTGGATTATGCAAGAGGCCTTGAACATGGCAAAGATGAAGTGAGTCACTTCAACTCCCCTCAATGACATAATCTGTTGTTTGCACTCAAAGTTTGACTTTCTTTGTATCCTTGGGAGTCAAGTCAGGTGCCATTCAATTTTCACCAGCCTGAGAACATGTTTATGCAGCTGGGACCCTTGTAAATAAACAGACCATCATATCTTCATAGTTTAGCAGTTCCCAAGGGGAAAGAATGAGACTTGGGCCATCTTACTTATTCATGATCCTTACTCTCTTTTGGAAGAGAATAAGTCCTTTCCTCACCTGAATTGCTCTTTCTCTTCTCCCATGACACTCCCATTTAGAAGATTACTATTCCTCCTCGTAACTTTGCTCCAGTTTCATGCATATGCAAGCTTGTATTAGGATTGTGAACTCCTTGCACCTGGGATTCCACATTCATATTCATCTCTCTTGTAATAAATCCAGTTCTAACACATACTTCATAGACTTGTGATACATACACACATATATGCATATACATATATACAAATGTATAATATATGTGTGTGTATATATATTATATATATATATATACTTATATGTGTGAGTATATATGTGTATATGTGTGTGTGTGTGCATGTGGAGAGAGAGAGAGAAAGAATAGCTGGTTTCTCATGACCACAGGTAATGTCTCAAGTCTTTTTTTTTAAATTGGAAGTCCTATGTAACAGGAATTACTTACATTAAGAGAAATAACTCCTTTTTGTAGGGAGGAGGCAAACTTTGGGAGGTAAGACACTCCCCATTGTAAGTCTTCAAGTAGAAGATGTATGACCAGCTGTCAGAAATGCTGCATAGAAGATCCCTGTGTACAATTCAACAGGCTCTTATTCAGTAGACATGTACTCTATATGATTCCTGTGTACCCTGAACTAATGACTAAGGATATAAAATAGATAAAAAGCAGATTCTTAAGAAACATAATCAGATTTCACAAATGACTATGATATAAGTGGAAATTCATAAGTACTAATCAAGTGTTAAATCTAAAATGTATGTGAAGTTAGAGGAAGGATAGATAGATGAATTTCATGTGGGAGAATGCTTCGTGGAGAGGGGAGGATAACATTTTGACAAATCAATCAATATATATTTATTAAACACCTCTTACAGGAAAGGCACTGTGCTAAGAGCTGGGGATACAAAAAAATGCAAAAGACAACCCCTGCCTTCAAAGAGTTTACAATATAACAGGAGAGACAACATGAAAACAAGACAAAGTATATGCAGGATAAATAGGAAATCATTAACATGAAGAAGTCACTGGAATGAAGAGGGATTGAGGAAGATTTTCTATAGGAGGTGTGATTTTATTTGAGATTTAAAGGAAATCAAAGAGTTCAGTAATCAGAGTCAAGGATGGAGAACACTAGTTATGGGAGCCAGTCAGAAAACAGTGCCCAGATGTGCAAAACGAAGTTTCTTGTTCATGGAACAGTCAGGAGGCAAGTGTCACTGGATCAAAGAATACACACTGGACAGATAGGAAGGGGATAGCTTATGATGGGCTTTGAATGCCCAAAAGAGCCTTTTTTAATTTGTTCCTGCAGGGATTAAGAAGCCACTGAAGTCTATTGAGTAAGAGTGTGGCATGACCAGTCGTACTTTTGGAAACTCACTTTAGTAGCTGAATGGTGGATGAAGTGGATTGGAGAGAAGCTTAAGGCATACAAAAACTATCAGTAAAGTATTACAAAAATCCAGGTGTGAGGTGTTGAGGGAATCTCCTTATATTATCTCTCTGGTACTATGTTTATTCTTTATAATTTTACAATATTCACTTTAAATTGCTTTGCAGTTGCCATTCTTTCCATTTACAATGTAGTTTTGTGCTTTTTAACTCTAAATCAGTTTATGAAAGTTGTTCCATGCTCCTGTGTATTCATTATGCTGATCATTTCTTATAAAACAGTAATATTATTTTATATCTACATAACATAATTTTCTTACCCATTCCCAAAAAAATGAGTATTCTGCTTCCAGATCATTGCTATAGTGTTGTTACACATATTTTATTGCATATGGGAATTTTAATCTTATTAATGATGTCTTAAGTATATGCCTAGTATCCACTGAGTTTCTTGAGTAGGGAAGTCACATAGGATTTAGGAAGTTTCTTTTTTCAAGTGTGTGGAGGATATTTTAAAAGGGGAAGATTAGAAATAGGAGAAAACTAGGAGGTTACTTTAATAGTCCAGGAAATAAGTGATGAGGTTAATGAACCTGAGAGGTGGTCATGAGAGTTGAGAGAAAGTGATGGATGTTAGAGACACTGTGAACCTGGCATCAACATTTGGCAAGTGAAGGAATATGGGAAGGAATAATGAAGTGTTTAGATGAATATGAGGTTTTGAACATGTTTTCTTAAAAGACTAGTGCTGTTTTCAACAGAAATAGGGAAGTTTGGAGGATGAGTAGTTTAAGAATAGAAAGAAGGTGATGAGCTACATTTTACACATGTTGAATTTGAGATACAAATTCAGTTGTCACTCTGGATAAGATATCCAGGTGGAAAAACAGAACTATTGATGAATGGAATGGGCTTACTGGAATGTAATGAGTTCTCTTCTCCCCCTTCAAAGTGGGAGCACTATGATCCCTTTTTGGAAATTCATATTTTAGTGTAATTTGATTAAAGTACAATAGAACCGCTCAGTTCCTTTTTAACACAATGAGCCTGCGATTTTATGAATATAGAAAGAGAAAAGAGGAGAGAAATTTTGCACTGATTTACAAAGGAGCAGGCAGAGAATTCAGAGGCAGCAAGAGTCAGAGAACGATCAGTCAAGGGAATATGTACACAGACACAAACACCCCCACATGGACACACACTTGGAGACTGAAAGAAGACAGCAATAACCTTGTATGTGCGAGAGGTAAGAGAATAAAAAGTGTTAAATTCTGTAGAAAAGTCAAGAAGATTGAGGACATAGCTTATCGACAATGAGCTTTTGAGTAATCTAGGAGAGAACTGTTTCAGTAGGGTGTTTGATTGGAACACAGATTAAAAGAAATTGAGAAGTAAATTGGCTGTAATGGTAAGCAAAATGTGCAAACTGCTCTTTGCAGACATTTGGCAATTAAGGGAAGAAGAAAAACTGAACAATGACATAAGGGGATAGTGAGTTTGAAGTTTTTCTTTTTTTAAGTAATGGGATGGTATGAACATATTTATAGCCTGTAAGAGAAAGAACATAACTGATAGAGGGAGAGTGATTTAAAATTCAAAAAAGGAGGAGATTATCAAGGGAGTAAGACTATGAAGAAATAGGAGAGAGTATGATAGAGGGTACAGCTGGAGGAGTGAACCTTGGTAAGGCTTCTGCTACTTTGTACTCTTAGAACAGAAGGAAGAAATAGGACATTAGTGAGTGCACTGAAAATTTTCTAGGTATAGAACAAGGAAGTTAAAGGAAATAAATTCAAATAGTCTCAACCTCAATAAAGTAGAACATAAAGTTATCTTCTGGAAATGATTGGAGAAGGGTTGAACTGGGGACTTAAGCATAGAAGGTAAGCTTGGAACAGCTATTGTGGAGAGTGTGATCAAATCAGTAAGAGATACATAAGAATATAACCATATTGCTACAGATTACTGAATGTTGTGGAAGATTAAACCAGATGACGGGGGAGGTCTCTTTCATGCTTTGATTCTGTGATTCACCCACCTTATAGTAACCTAATGATGTTATTAAGTTCCTGACAGCTTTCTCTCCCTTAGATGAAGTGATCTCACATTAACATTTCCTTTCTTGCTTTATTGTCTGTTTTCAATACAACTTAAATGGCTATTTTGAATTCATTTTTTCTTTCTTTTCTTCACCACTTAGAGACAATAATTTTTTGAAATGCTCTCAAATAGATACTTAGATTGCTAAATTTAGAGGAGACCTTAGAGATTATCTACTCATCCTCTTCATTTTGCAGATAAGATAAATGAGTCCCATAGTGGTTACATAACCTATAGGAGATCACAGTTAATGGAAATCCTGGGACTAAGATCCAGACTTCCCAATCCATGATTCTTTGAACCACACCACGTGAATCTAATTGGCTATTGAAGAAGTTTGGTATTTTAAAAGTTATCTACTGACTCTGAAATAATATAACATATTTTTCTCAAATATACTTTGGTTTATCTTCTCTTAACTATGTTCTGTCAAATTAAATCTGTTAAAAAGAAGAAGGAATGCAGTAATTATCACCTGGGTTGCTAAAAGTGTCGAATCCAACATTTTAGTCTGGGAACAAGAGTGCTGTGCTTTGCCTCTTAACTGCAAATATCATGTGTCTTAGTACTACTCGAGCAAAATTGCTTCAGAATTGCTTCTGAGAGAGATCATTTTTTTCCCTAACACGAAAACCCTCTTGAAAATTATAGGTTACTAAGATTAGAACATAACTTGAAACTTGGGAGGAACAAAATACTACTTGGCTCAGAACTCCTAAAATTAATTCAAGTTTTAGGTCAACCAAGAAGCAGGGGCAACTTTGATTTTTAGAGCTAAGTTACTGCTTTTGCAGTGTGTCTTCCTTTTTCAAGGCAAACTCCCTTTAAAATAGAAATAGTTCTTATTAAGAAGTATTTCAGTCCATCAGTCTTTGGACTTAAAAATGTAAATGACAAATAAAGTTTTTTTTTATATTAGTCAGGGAAGAAAACATGTTAAGTGCCTACTATGTTCTAAACACTTTGCTTAGTGCCTAATATGCAAAGAAAAGAAAAGATGGACCTTATTCTCAAGAAGTTCGCTGTCTAAAGGGAGAGACAACATGCCAATAACTGTGTACAAACAAGATGTATATAACATATATTGGAGGTAATCATTAATGGGACGTAACTAATCTTTTATGACTTAATAGTTTTTTTCCTCCAATTACATGTAAGGACAGTTTTCAACATTCATTTTTGTAAAATTTTGAGTTCCAATTTTTTCTCCCTCTCTCCCTTCCTTCCCTTTCCCAAGAGGGGAACCAATCTGATATAAGTTATACATGTACATTCATGTTAAGCATATTTCTACATTATTCATGTTGTGAAAGAAGAATCAGAACAAAAGGGAGATACCATGAGAAAGAAAAAAAAGTGAAAATAATATGCTTCAATCTGCATTCAGACTCCATAGCTCTTTCTCTGGATGTGGTTAGCATTTCCCATCATGAGTCTTTTGGAATCATGTTGGATCATTGTATTGCTGAGAAGAACTAAGTCGATCATAGTTAATCATTGTGGATGATGCTGTTGTAGTGTACAGTGTTGTCCTGGCTTTACTCCTTCACTCAGAATCAGTTCATGCAAATCTTACAGGTTTTTCTGAAATTGGCACGTTCATCATTTCTTATAGCACAATGGTTGGTTGGTTGGTTGTTGTCCTTCATTTTCGAAGAGGACCAAAATGATATCACCATGATAAAGTGAAGTGTCAGTGTGTCCAATTTTGTCTGATCAGACTAATACAAGCTCAGAATGTTCTACCACAGGTTGGCCACAAATAGTCCATATAAATATTTGGGGTGGATACTCCAAATTTGCGCATTCTGTGTTTACTTTGTGCTGTCTCAATTCTGCTTTGCTTATAGAGCACAGCACCCTTACTGATGTGGGCACACCATGCTGAGTAGTCAAGTGCCAGTGTCTCCCATGTTGCACAGTCAAATCTAAAGTTCTTGAGAGAGACTTTGAGAGTGTCCTCGTATCACTTCTTCTGACCACCTCGTGATCGCCTGCCCCATGTGAGTTCTCCCTAAAATAGTCTTTTTGGCAAGTATACATTTTGCATGACGACAATGTGGCCAGCCCATCAGAGTTGTGCTCTCTGAAGCATAGTTTGAATGCTTGGCAGTTCAGCTAGAGCAGTGACTTCAATGTCTGGTACCTTATCCTGCCAGGTGATCCTCAGAATCATCCTAAGACAGATCAAATGGGAACTATCCAGTTTCCTGGCATGGCACTTGCAGACTGTCCTTGTTTAAATAGGCTGTCTATGTTTCACAGGCATACCACAATGAGGTCAGCACAATGGCTCCATATACCTTCAGTTTGGTAGTCAGTCTAATATGTCTTCTCTCCCAACCTTTTCTTCAGAGCCTCCCCAAAATTGAACTAGCTCTGGAAATGTCTGCATCAACCTCTTTGTTAATGTATATATCCCTGAAAAGTACACTACCAAGGTAACTGAACTTATCTACAGCATTCAAAACTTCTCCATTTATTGTAACCAATGATTCCATATATGGATAGGATAGTGTTGGCTGATGTAGCTCCTGTGTTTTTTTGCTATTAATTATTAGACAAAAATTAGCACAGGCAGCAGAGAATTGACTCATACTTTGTTGCATCTCAGCTTCAGAGGCTGCACTGAGTGCACAATCATCAACAAACAGAAAATCATTCACCATCATTCCCTTCACTTTGGTCTTGACTTGTAGCCTTTTCAAATTGAAGAACTTACCATCAATAAAGTAGTTGACCTTGATGCTGTGTTCTGAAAACACCATGCTAAAAAGCATGAGAGCAAGCACACAGTCCTGTTTCACTCCATTGGTGACTGGGAAGGCATGAGAGCATTGTCCACTATCCAAAATTCAGACCATCGTGAAATTGATATACAACAATGATGAACTTCTCCACAGTCAAATTTTGTCATAGTCTTCCATAAACCCTCACGACTAACATGGTCAATGGCCTTGGTGAGATCTACAAATGTTGTGTACAGACCTCTGTTCTGCTCTTGGTATTTCTCCTGTGGTTGTCAGGCAGCAAACACCATATCAACTCTTTCCCGGGCCTTTCTGAAGCCACACTGGCTTTAAGGTATATGAACACCTTTCAGGTGAAGAATCAGCCTATTAAGGAGGACTTTAACAAGAATTTTGCCAGAAATGACTAGGAGAGAGATCCCTCTGTGAATGTCACAGGACAATCTATTCCCTTTATCTTTATAGAGATGGACAATGGAGGTATCCTTGAACTCCTGGGGGATAACTTCCTCTTGCCATATAACCTGGAAAATTTCAGTCACCTTTTGAATGAGTAAGGCTCCCCCTACTTTGCAAATCTCAACTGGAATAGAATCAGCACCAGGTGCTTTGCCACATGAAAGGAGCATAATGGCCCTCAAAGCCTCTTCTTCAGTTGGAAGTTCAGCTAAGAAGGGACTGACTTCAAGGAGGTAAATGGTCAATGGCCTCAGCTTTGATTGATGATGGTCAGGTCTGTTAAGAATACTATGCAAGTGTTCAGCCCATCTATCTAGGATCACTTCCTTATCACTAATCAATGTGACTCCATCAGCACTGAGTAGTTGTGATGCACCATAGGTTTCTGGTCCATAAATTGCCTTCAGGGAATCATAAGAACGCTTTGGATTGTTACTATCAGCTTAAAACTGAATTTCATCTGCCTTCTTACTGAACCAGGAATCTTGCATCTCTATAAGCTTTGCTTATACTTTGTTTTTGATGGAATTAAGTACTGCTTTCTTAGAGGTGGATGAACTATCCTGCTGGTATATCCTGTGAAGGTCTCATTTTTGATTTAGTAATCTCTGAATTTCCCCATCATTTTCATAAAACCAGTCATGGTGTTTGTGAGTGTTCTGATCCAGATGAGCAAATGCAGTGCTGTGCATCAAATCTCTGAAAGTTGCCCACTCCTTTTCTGCTCCACTGTTGCCAACTATGTGTTGGCTCAACTTTCCAAGTTAGCAACAAACTGTTCATGCTCAGAGAAGAGCTCTAATTTGTTAGCATTAATTCTTCTGATAGTCATTTTGTCTTGGGGGCTGCCCTTTTGAGGAATGCAAATATGTAACTTGGAAAGGATAAGTCTATGATCAGTCCAGCACTCTGCACCACACATTGCCTTTGTCACTCTCACATCTTGTCTGCCTCTTCTCCTTACAATCACATAGTGTATTAGATGCCAATGTTTGTTGTGAGGGTGCATCCATGTAGTTTTATTGTGTTTAGGTAAACGGAAAACAGTGTTGGTGAAAAGAAGGTCATGCGATGCACAAGCCTTCAGCAGCAAACCACCATTGCTGCTGCTGTTTGCAGCTTCATTACTCTCTAGGACACCCTTCCAAGTCTGACAGTCTAAGCCTATTCTAGCATTAAAGTCACTCAGAATGATAAGCTTGCCCTCTTTGGGCACATTGATGATAAAGGTCTCTAGGTCTTCATAAAATTTTTCTTTGACCTCATCAAGGTTCTTCATCGTGGGAGCACAGGCACTGATGATGATGACGGCATGACATTTTTCTGTGAGTGGCAATCACGTTTTCGTGAACCTGTAATTTACTCCTTTTGACAGGCATACCAGCCTGCTAACTACATTAGTTTTGATTGCAAACCCACACCAGCTACACAGCACTCCCCTTTGCTGTGCCCACTTCAGAAAAATGTGCATCCAGCTCCATCTTCAGCAAGCTGGCCTTCACTTGCCAACCTTGTTTCACTCAGGGTTGCTATGTGGATGTGATACCCGTTGAGTTCTCTTGAAACAAGAGCAGTTCATATTTCAGGTCTACTGGATTTTTTGTTGTCTATAAGAGGGGAATAATCTTGGCTGATGTTTTCATGGATTCTGTATTTTTTGTGTGTTTTGACCACATGGTAGGATTTCCTATCTGCCTCAGTGATCAGACCAGGGTTGAGTAAACAGACAATGTTTAAGGCACTTTTTCTAGTCCCTTTCTCACACCAGGAGGGGAGCAGTGCCATCCTTTAAAGGCTGCTCCAACACCTAGGGAGCTGCCTAGTGACACTATTGTTTCCAGTGAGAAACGACCCTATGACTTCAGCCACCTGTGTGCATGGTTCTGACTACAGCTCCCAGTGTATCTACATCTGCTGCTTCATCATTTGCTTGTTGACACAGGACTTTGAGCCATAATAGTAAAATGGTATGGGTGATCAATTTTGATTAGCATGTAAATTGGATTTAAGTGAGACATAGTTGCACGAAGTCATCAGCCTCACTCTCTGCCTGAGCGTCATCACAGTCCAGTGGCAAGACAGAGTCAAAATGGCTGGCAATGGCTCAAGATGCAGTGGATGACGTTGGCATCTTTGGTGTCTGACCAAGCTCTAAGCGCTCCACATCACCTGCTTCATCTGCCTTCATGGCCATTAGAACAAATTGTTTTCATCTACCCATTCCATCAGACGAAAACCTTCACATGCTTGGGGTAGGCACCCCCATAACTCAACAATAGGTTTAAGACTCCTTGGTTACCCTCAACTTGGTTTGGCCCATCTGCTGAAGCAATTTACCAGAGTGTGGCCACTGCACATGCTGCAGCTTCTTGGAGTCACAGGTGAGAGTTGGGTGGAATAGGTGAACACCAAAGGTGGAAAGAGACCCCCAAAAGGGCTCAACAGCCATCACACCAAAGGTATTCATCCTCTCTGAACACAACCTACACCCCTATGGCACAATCACATTGCCTTATATTCATAAACTACAACTTGTTCAGCCATTCTCCAATTAATGTATATTCCCTCAAATTATAATTTTTTGCTACATCAGAAAGAGCTGTTAAAAATATTTTTAAATGTAAAGGTACTTTTCTCTTTTTAATGATGTCTTTGGGATACAGATCTAGTAGTGGTATTGCTGGATTAAAGTGTATGCAGAATTTGATTGCCTTTTGGTCATAGTTCTAAATTGTTCTCCAGAATGGTTGGATCAGTCCACAATTCCACCAAAAATACTTTAGTGTTCCAATTTTCCCACATCTTCTCCATTTGTCATTTTCCTTTTTTTTCATAGTTGCCAAGCTGATTGGTATGAGCTGGTATCTCAGTTGGTTTAATTTGCATTTCTCTAATCAATAGAGATTTAGAGCATTTTTTCATATAGCTATAGATAGCATTGATTTCTTTGTTTGAAAACTGCCTGTTCAAATCCTTTGAACATTTGTCAATTATGTAATGATTTATAGTCTTAGAAATTTGACTTAGTTCTCTAGATATTGGAGAAATGAGGCCTTTATCAGAAATAATGGTTTAAAAATATTGCCCAGCTTTCTGATTTCCTTCAAATCTTGGTCATATTGGCTTTGTTTGTGCAAAACCTTTTTAATATAGTGTAATCAAAATTATATATTTTGCATTTCATAATGTTCTTTATTTCTTATCTGATCATAAATTGGAAGATAAGTAGTCTTAAGAAGGATCAAGAAAAAATTTCTTTCAGAAATGAGTATGGAGTTAGCTGGAGCTTGAAAAACCTGGAAAGCAAAGTGGCAGAAATGATGAAGAAAATTCTGGACAAAGGAGAGAACTTCTTAAAACTGAAGGATTAAAGAGATGTTGTTTCTTGTGCAGTGGACAGGAAGGAGACCAGTATCACTGGATAAGCAGAGATCATATAGTGTAAGGGGATGTAAGAAAATGAGATGGAAAAAGACTAGAAAATTTGGAGGAGATTAGATCACGAAGGGCTTTGAATTCAAAGAGAGGGTAAGGATCCACTGTGGTTTTTTGAATAGGAAACGGGTGATAAGCACATGACATCTCCAGTCAAATCTTTTAAGAAGATTAATTTGACAGTGGATAGGAGGATAGAATAGAATAGGAAGAGACTTGTATCAGTGAGATCAGTCAGAGGGTCATTGCAATAACCTATATGATAAAGACCTTCAAGAAGGTGAGGACAAAATTAGAAGAAAGAAGGGAGCATGCAGACAGGGGTGTTATCTGGGCAACATTGACAGAATTTAGAAACAGATTGGTTGTGGGGATGTGTGTGAGAGAGAAGGGAGTTGAGAACGACACCTAGGTTGCAAACTTGGGTGACTGGGAGAAAGGTGGTTTACCTGTCAGTAATAGGAGAGTTACCAAGGCAGGGTGGGGGATGGAGAGATAATGAGTTCAGTTTCATAAATGTAGGTTTAAGTTATCTGAGGGACATCTGCTTTGAGATATAATATAGCTAGTTGGAAGTGTAAGTAAGGCTGGAAGTCAGGAGAGAGGTTAGGATTTGCTGAGGAGATTTTCGAATCATCTACTTAGAGATGGATATTAAATCTATTACATCACCAAGTGAAATAGTTTAGATAGAAAAGAGGCAGAATCCTAGAGAAAAGAATATGAAGAAGAGGATGACAGTGTCAAAGCCTGCAGAAAGATAGAGAAGGATAAGATTTGAGACAAAGTCTACATTTGGCAGTTAAGAGATCACTGCTAAATTTGAATAGTATTGTTTCATGTGAACTATGAAGTCAGAAGTCAGACTGTAGAGTTACGGAGTGAGAAAAAAAGGAAGCAGAGGCACTAATAGTCTTGTGAAGTAGTTGAGTGTGTGTGTGTGTGTGTGTGTGTGTGTGTGTGTGTGTGTGTGTGTGATGGAGAGAGAGAGAGAGAGAGAGAGATAGAGATAGAGATAGAGATAGAGAGAGAGAGAGAGAGAGAGAGAGAGAGAGAGAGAGAGAGAGAGAGAGAGAGAGAGAGAGAGAGAGAGAGAGAGAGAGAGAGAGATGGAATGCTATTGGAAGTGAATTGATCTACTGAGAATTTTTGTGAGGAAGGAAGAGGGGAGATATTCACATATTTATAGGCATTGGGTAAACAGCCAGTAGACAGAGTGAGATTTAAGATACGTGAGGATGTGGGCATGATAGAGGAGGGGACTCTGTTGAAGGAAATCGGGTGAAAAAGGATCACTTTTACATGGAGATGTTTAGTTTGACAAAGAGAAATGCCACCCCATCATATGAGAAAAGGATTAATGAGGAGAAAATATGAAAACCATCTGAGTCATGTGAGATAAGGAGAAGAGAGAAAAAGGGCTCTTGATGAGTGTTCTCGATTTTTCTGAATGAAAAATGAGACAAAAGTTTTCATTTAGGTCACTTTGGACACATTCTTTTTTTCTTACTTAAAAGCCTTTTATCAAATTGACACACTAAAAATGCAGTTTTTTTTTCAGATATGACTCATACAGAAGCTGACCATATCTCTGAGCAATTTCAAATCACATGACCATTGGTCACTTCTCCTTATGGCCTTTCCGTATTCTCTCTCTCTCTCTTTAGATCTCTCTCCCCCCCTCTCTGTCTCTCTTTGTCTCTCTGTCTCTGTCTCCCTGTCTCTCTCTCTCTCTCTCTCTCTCTCTCTCTCTCTCTCTCTCTCTCTCTCTCTCTCTCTCTCTCATAGTTGGTCTCCTTAGAGTTCCTTTTTTAATGTTTCTCCCTTTAGAGCTTTCAGAACTGATCTGGATGGTGGTGAGGAACAGGTAATTAGGAACTGAGAAGTGAATAGTAATGGAAAGTCATTATGAGAGAAAATAGATAACATTTTGCTTGGAACTCTCTAAAGTCTAACACATAGGTCAAGAAGTAAACCACATAAGGATTAGCTTTGGGGAAAAAGAATTCAAATATAACAGCAGTACATAAGAAAAATAACAAAAGCAAGTATGAAATTTTATTAAATTTTTAGTTCAATATGTCAGCAAGGGGATGCAGTTACCAAGCAATCAAATGTAATATTTGACTACATTGATAGATAAAGTGATGAAGATTAGAGAGATGTTATTCCATATATATATATATATATATATATATATATATATATATACACACATATATATATATATATATATATATATATATATATACACATATATGTATGTATGTATTCCTTATATATATTTCATGCCACATTAGGAATATTATATTCCATCCTGAGTACCACATTTAGGGAAGAAACTGGAGAAATCTAGAAGAAGAAAACCAGAGCAGTGGCTATATGAGAAACATGGATGGTTTTGTTCATTGGGCATTCCAAAATAGATATATCCTGAGATTTATCCAACTCACAATGTCCCAAATGGATCTTATTATCTTTCTTGACCAAACCTATTCCATTCCCAAGCCTGCCTGTTTTTGTCAAAGGTACAACCGACTTCTCCTAGGTGTGTAGCATTGGGATTAGACTTCATTCCTTACATTCTCTCACTCCACATATCTAATCAGTTGACAACCCTTGTTGTTTTTCCTCCGACATACCTCTGGCACCCAACCTTTCTATCTCTGCACATAACTACTACTTTAGTTTAGGCTTTCATTACCTATTGGCAAGACACTTCAAGTGGTCTCTTAACTGGACTCCTTATCTCAGAAATCTTCCCATTTCTGTAAAAGCAATTGCCTCTAGAATACAGAATAAACTCCTCTGTTTAGCTCATCTTTCCACTATTGTTGCGTATATCTTCTCCTATATAGTATGATCTAGTCAAACTGTACTTCTTTCAGTTCTGCATTCATAACACTGAGTGTTCTGTTTCTGTGCTTTTGCACTATTTTCTCTGCTACTTTTCAAGTACTATACAAATAATGTCCTCAAATGATTGTGTTTGCCTTATCATACCACCATATAATTAAAAACTTAGTATTTATTTGTAATTGTTCTTCATATCGATTCTGTAGTATTAGTTTATTAAGTGCCATATGGGCAAGCAGGCTCATAGAATTTATAGGCTTTTTTTTTTCTTAGCTGAAAAAAAGAGGATTAAAGAATATGGGAGTTGGATGACTTCCAAGAGAAATACAAAAGAGATTATAAGTTGGGATGTGTAGATATGCAACAGTGTCAGTGATTATCTGACAGGGAGGAGTACTGCTATCTCAAAATTAATACAGTTATAAATTATTGGAACTTTATTTGGTTCACTGAATGACTTGAGGGGTTCTCTAACTAGATAAAATTTACTCTTCCTCTGGAAACACACAGTTTTTTTGTTCTCTCTGTCCACTTCCTTTTCCCTCTCTGCTTCACTGTTGCCTGGAGTACTATGCTTAAATCTTGTTTATTAGCTGTCTGTACTTAAACAAATAAAACTCTAAATAAAGTTGCCTTCTAAAAAGATAAGTTTACTTTTATTATATTCTGACTCTTTGCTATAAATGAATGGATGTTAATATGGAGAAGATAAAAGAATAAGTTGTGGACAAATATCCCTAGTTTTAACCACCAATTTATATCTAAGTTTTATCTACCAGGACACACAAAGAAGGGTTTCACTCATGTATGTCCTTTTCTTCCCTATTAAAATGTAAATCATTTTCAAGTAAGAATTATTTCACTCATTGCACTTGTAATCCAAGAATCATTGGAATGCCTGGCACACAGTAGGTTTTCAATAAATATTTTAAATGATTGTTCATTAATTTAGCCCAGAAAAAAAGTGTCTGTGAGTATACACACATCTGGATACATATACATGTGTGCACATACATGTGTGTAGGAAGAGTATAAAATATCTCTCTTCAAGTATTAAAAGAGCCAATATTGAGAAAATTAAACTTGCTTATCTTAGAGGGTATAAATAGTAGCAATGGATTGAAGTTGTAGAAATACCCCTTTCTAAGAAGTAAGGAACATATTCCTAATCAGAACTATGAAAAATGGAAGAGGCTGGGAAGAAGCAAAGAAAGTGTTTGAGCAAGACTTGATCAATCACTTATTGAGGATCTTGTAAATGAGATTTTTACTCATGTATGAGTTAGACCATGTGGCCTCTGGGGTGCTTTATACTTGGTTTATAATGTTTCTGGTTCCTAAATAATATTAATTTCTCTTATGTCAGTGAACTGAATGGTAGCTTATTTAAAAAATATATTTTTTTCTGTTTTCAACTTTCATTTCCACAAGATTTTCAGTT